>NC_057809.1:239500612-239510945 GCF_018294505.1 Triticum aestivum
TGCCGCCGTGTCCAGGAGCTCCGCCGCCATCCACTTCATCGAGCTAGCCGAGCCCCGTGTGCTCGTGCGGCCCGAGACCACCGCACCGACCTCGCCCGAGCTCGCCGTCGCCGGAGATCCCCTTCAACGCCGTCGCCGCCTCAGCTCGTCCCCGCCCCCGCCGGTGGCCTCTACGGAAGCGCTGTCAGCCTAGCTACCCCTCCGACCCTCCCTCTCTCTTTCCCGAGCCGTGTAGCCACCGCACGAAGCTCACACGCACGCACCGCCGCGGATCTCGTCGCCGACGTGCTCCCGGCCATCCTCCGGCCAACCCGCGGTGTCCAACGCACTCACCATGCTGCGTCGGGCCCAACCGTGCACTCCCCGCACCTCACCGATCCCCCTAGCGACAAGTTCGACTTTGGCCGAACTCCGGTGGCCGCCAAAGTCGTCGCCGGCGCCAACTCCGGCCACCCCGACCCCAACGGACTCCACCAAGAGCTGCGGCTCGACCTCAGCTCCTTTTCGGTGGCCTCCGCGGCTCATTTGGTTGCCGGAACGGCAAAAATCACTTCCGCCGCCGCGTCGGGCTCGCCAGCGGCTAAACGCCGGTGCAGCCGACCCGGGTTTGACCACGGGTGGGCCCTGGTTGACTCCCCTGAGTCAATGACAGGTGGGGCCCAGCCCTGTTAATTAAACAGGTTTAGTTTTAATTAAACTTTAATTAATTAATCACCCTGACACGCGGGACCCACTGTCAGGTTTGACCTGGACCTGTTCCGTTGACCTGCTGACGTCACACTAACGTCAGGCTAACGCAATAATTGATTTTCTGGAATTATTCTAATATAGGAAATTCCAGAATATAATTTAAACTTCAAAAATTCATAACTTTTATTCTGTAATTCCAAATCAAACAAATTATATATGAAAAATGATCAGAAAAATCCAATCTATCCATCTGTACTATTTTCATGCATGACTAAACAAGTTAACTTGGTGTTTAATGCAGAACAAGGAAAAACACTTTAAAGGGCCATGTTTGAGTTTGAAATTTGAATCTTTGATTCAAATTGGTTCAAACCCTTCTGGTCTTAGTTGCATTAGCCAAACACACTCATATTGCTATGTTTCATGCATGCATCATATTGTTGCACATTGTTTGGTGATGGTTGTGTACCGGTGTTCTTTACGGCAGGATCTGCCTCCGAGGAGTACCGTGATTACCCTAACGAAGAACCGTATCAGTGCATCGAACCATCAGGCAAGCAACCAACCATTTGATCATATCGATACAATCCCATGTTCTCGCTCCTGCTCTCTTTTACTGCATTAAGACAACGCGTTTCAAACTGCTGTGTGCTACGGTAGTTGAACCCACTTCCTCTGCATGACCTGTCATTGCCACAGTAACTAGATGAAACCCACTAGCATGTGTAGGAGTTGATTGAGCCATATGTATGTGTTGTTCCTACCTTGCTATGCCTGCTATGCTTAGAGTCGTGTCAGGTCTGGTTCATCTGGGTGATGGGCTAGAGTGAAATGATTATGTCGGTAATGAGAGTGGTGTGGTGAACACGTTTTGGTAAAGGTATCGATGAGAGGCCATGTAGGAGTACATGGTGGGTTGTTTCATTGAAGCCGACCTTAAGCATTGAGATCTGTATGTGTGATTTAAGAATCAGCTACTACCATGCATTGGGCCCGAAACCAATGGACCCTCTCGGCTTCTTATTCACCCTAGTTCTCCGTCCAGGAGTTGCAAGTAGTTTCTGGTGTTTGTAGCCTACTGGAGGCCGTGGACAGCGCTGACCGTAGGGGTGGGCTGTGATGTGGTAGGTACATGGCCGGGTGTACCGAATACCCATTAGGTATCTCGGGAACCCTGTTCACATCGTTCGGGGCCGTATGGGAAACCTCGGCCGGACTCCCTGCGGATGGAACCTGGATAGGCGATAAACCTAGACTGGAGGCTTAGGTGATTAGGTAGGTCGTGGCCGACACCCACGTTGGGCTTCCGCTTGAAGGTTGCCGAGTACATGTCGTGTAAACGACGGTACGAGGTGAGAGCGTGTATGAAGAAGTACACCCCTGCAGGGTTATCATGATCTATTCGAATAGCCGCGTCCGCGGTAAAGGACTACTTGGTTGCCTATACAGTTCATAGACAAGTAAATGGAAACTACTAAAAGCCTCAAGATAAGTGTGAGTGCTGAGGATGGCTCTTCCGTAGGGAGACGGAGGTGGATCCTCGGTAGTGTATTGAAGTGGTGAGTAATGGACTCGTGTGCGCAAAACCATTTCAAATTGGAGTCTCGTAGGTTAGCCTAGCCAAGAGTCAAAGCTGGCTTGCTGCAATAACCCCACCAACCCTTCTTGATAATATGCATGTATGTAGGTTCTGATGTAAGTCTTGCTGAGTACCTTTGTACTCATGTTGCTATAATTTACATTTTACAGAAGACGCTGCAACCCCTTCTGATGGGTTCTACGTAGACGTTGACATCAACGAGTAGGCTAAAGGCCCAGGTGGTGATCCTGAGCTTGAGAAGGACCACGTAGTATAGCTAGGCTTTCCAAGCCTCTTTTATCTTTCTAGTTGTCTGTACTCAGACAAGTTACTTCCGCTGCTGGTTTGTATGACTGTATGACTTAAATGCTGGGTCGTGAGACCCGTACCTTTGTGTATGTTATGTATGGCTCTCTGAGCCTTAAATAAAGTACTTGTGTCATAGAGTCATGTTGTGATGCCTGGTTGTATTTGCACATATCGAGCATATTGTGTGTATGATTGAAATGCTTGGTATGTGTGGGATCTGACTATCTAGTTGTTTATCTTCAGTAGCCTCTCTTACCGGGAAATGTCTCCTAGTGTTACCGCTGAGCCAGGGTAGCTTGCTACTGCTCTGGAACACTTAGGTTGGCCGGCATGTGTCCTTCTTCATTCCTGTGTCTGTCCCTTCGGGGAAATGTCACGCATTGAGTACCGGAGTCCTGTTAGCCCGCTACAGCCCGGTTTACCGGAGTCCTGCTAGCCCAGTGCTACAGCCCGGACCCACTTGCTGATGACCGACACGTTCGAAGCTGGGTCATGGATGCCTGTCCCTGTAAGTCTGTGCCACTTTGGGTTTACGACTAGTCATGTCAGCCCGGGCTCCTTATCATATGGATGCTAGCGACACTATCATATACGTGAGCCAAAAGGCGCAAACGGTCCCGGGCAAAGGTAAGGCGACACCCGTGGGGATACCGTGCGTGAGGCCGCAAAGTGATATGAGGTGTTACTGGATAGATCGATGTGACATCGAGTCGGGGTCCTGACAGCGTTGGCATCAGAGTCGGACTGCCTGTAGGTTCTCCAAGCCAAACTGGTCGATGTTGAGTCTAGAAATTCTTTAGTTATATGTAGGGGAATTGTTTGTGGGTTGGAACGTAAGGCTCTTTTTACTCCTTTATCTTATAACATTCTGATCTGAGTCAGTCTATTCTTCCACAGGGGGTTAAGGAATTAGGATATATTCTCTCCATCAGGATCACGTGTTACTAATCAGTAGTACCTTATAAGTTTGATGGATACAAGCCTAGTTCAATTCTACTACCACATTATGTTGCTAGGATGGACTCAGAACTTGATATGATGATGATGAGTGTGTATGTAATCCTTTGTCAACTGTCTCAAAATCCTTCTTGAGCATTTACAGCTGTTATGCTGCCGAAATTTTGCTAGAAATTCTAATGCCTTTGCATTATGATTGTGCTTTCAGATGGCCACTCGCGACCTCAATCAAGTGGTTCGCCTGACTCGATGCCTAGATGTACCCGACCATACTGCCATGTTGGTCAGGGTAATGACTGAGGCTGGATACCGTTGGTATCCTGAGAACACGGTCGAAGAGCAATTCCGAGACTTTAATCAAAGCCAGTATCTCTGCACTGTCAGGATATTTCCATCTTATCCTGGGTCCACCGAGCCCCTTCACTGCTCCTATGGACTCGGGGTTACTATTGAGATGGCTGTGCAGGACGCCGCCTACTCTATGATGACCATCATGCGAGTCAGATCTGGTCTATTTCGGGACTCTGATTTCCGGTATATGCCAGGATCACTTCCGGGAGCACAAGGGTATCTTCAGGCTATCTATGCTGACCCCACTCAGGAGGATTCACGGACTCGCACCACTGCTGAGATGCTCGAGGATAAGGACCGTGAAAATCTGGCCTTGAGGTTAGAGCTCTTCAATACCCGTGCTGACCACTGGGCCACATTGACTCGGTTTGCACCGGCGGTGCAAGCTGGATATTCGGATATGCGCGATCTCTATCCTGTGAGATCTGCTCTGCCAGACGTGATGGGTTGGCGTGATGTAGGAGGCATCACCCCACCTCGCGGTCCCCGCAGGCCACCGTCTGTTGGTCCAAGACCTCATCCTAGTCCCTATGGTCCACAAGCTCCGCGAGATCGTCTGTTTCCGGATGATCATGTTGAGCTTCCAGGCTATGGAGGTGACTTCTACGAGGACTACTACGGATCGTTCTGAGTTAGTGGTAGTATCACTAGTTCGCACTATCTGTGTCGTCTGTCGTCCCGCGTGACTCGTGGGATATGACCTAGTTTGTACTCTTTCCGGAGGTGTAGAAAAATAATGTATAGGAGCTTGGAATGCCTCCGATGAGATGTAATCCTCTTTTCACCGTAATAGTACTTTGTTTGGTCTTGTACTAAACCCTGTATGGTGTGTATGACGATGGAATAAAGAAGCAGTTTCTGTATCTACCATGTCATGCGGATGATCATCTTGCATTTCGAGTTATTCCTTACATTTTGTATCCTATGTCGGAATTTTATCATTCTGACTAAATCATTGTCTTGTTTACCTAGGATGGTCAACACGCGCACTAACCCCGCTCCTCAAGAGCAGGCCGAAGGCAGTGAAGTCAGGAATGCAAATCTGCCTCATCCTCCTTCCCTAGCCGAGGTTATGATGGAAGCCGAAAGAAACAAGCGGGAGACCAACCGTTTGTTGGAGCGTATTGAACAGAACACAACACACCATCAGAGGACTAACGTGGTGTCACTCAGTGATTTTATCAAATTACATCCACCCACGTTCCACCACTCCGTCGAGCCTCTCGACGCTGATGACTGGCTTCGCAGTATCTCTCACAAGCTGCGTTCCGCGCTAGTAGCTGAGGCTGACAAGGTCACCTTTGCTGCATATCATCTTGAAGGCCCCGCCAGTCTATGGTGGGAGAATTATGGAGCTATGCGTCCAGCGGGCCATGTCACTACTTGGGCTGAATTCAGCGAGGCTTTCCGTGAACATCACATTCCGGAGGGTCTCATGGACCATAAACGTGAGGAATTTTGCAGTTTCACTCAGGGCCGACTCTCTGTGGATGCTTACAGCAGGGAGTTCGGTAACCTCGCACGATATGCCACTGAGGAAGTTTCTACTGATGCCAAGAAGCAAGCAAGGTTCCGCAAGGGACTTAGTCCTGAGCTTCGCCGCGACCTCCGTCTGCATGAGTGCACATCTTTTCAGAAGCTCGTTAACAAGGCCATCAGTGCTGAAACTGGTCAGACTGATTATGACGCAACACGCAAGCATGGCCGTGACATGGGTTCCTCATCCGGTGCTGGTCCTCAGAAGCGCCGCGTGTGGGTGCCCAACACCGCCCTGCCACCCAGGTTCACACCGAGGCCATCTTTCCAGGCGCCTCGCCCTGTTCAACAGTCTGCTCCAGCCAAGCCCTATGGGGGTCCAACCAACAATGCTCCTCCACGTACCATTTCCGTGACTTGTTTCAAGTGTGGGGAATCTGGCCATTATATGCGTGAGTGTCCCCAGACCAACCCCAACCAATCTGCTAAAGCTGTTGGCCGTGGCAAGCCGACAGGGAAAGTGTTCCATGCCAAGCCGGCCACCGCCTCACGTGGCCATGTCAACTGTATCTCTGCCGAAGAAGCTCAAGAAGATCCCAACGTCGTTCTCGGTACGCTCCTTGTTAATTGCCACCCGGCATCTGTTCTTTTCGATACAGGAGCCTCTCATTCACTTATATCCGAGAACTATGCTCGTTTGCATAACACCGCATTCTGTGACATGCCATCCACTATGGAAATTTCTACTCCCAGTTCTAGATGGCAGACTTCCAGGGTAAGTTATGGAAATGAAATCCAAGTCGACAGACTTGTTTTCCTTGCATCTTTGATAGCTCTCAAATTTTCAGATATTAATATCATTTTGGGTATGGACTGGATGTCAGCTCATCATGCCAAAATTGATTGCTTCTCTAGGACTGTTCAACTCACTCACCCTTCGGGCAAGATAGTCAATGTCTTGACCCGATTAGCCAAGCGACAATTATATTCTCTTAACGCCAGCCTTTGCCAGACCTTGAGGACATTCCGGTAGTCCGTGACTTCCCGGATGTCTTCCCAGAGGAATTGCCAGGTGTTCCACCTGACAGGGATGTTGAGTTCATAATAGACCTCATTCTAGGAACCGTTCCGATTGCTAGAAGACCCTATAAGATGGCACCACTAGAACTAGCCGAGCTTAAGAAACAACTCGATGAGTCCTTGAAAAAGGGTTTCATCCGATCTAGTTCATCTCCGTGGGCTTGCCCCGTCCTCTTCGTCAAGAAGAAGGATGGTACGGACCGGATGGTTGTAGATTACCGACCTATCAATTTGGTCACAATCAAGAACAAATATCCGCTCCCTAGGATCAACGACCTGTACGATCAGCTCGCTGGATCCTCAGTCTTCTCCAAAATGGATTTGAGGTTGGGCTACCATCAAATCAAAATCAGAAACGGGGACATTCCTAAAACGGCCTTTGTTACTCGTTATGGCCAATACGAGTACACCGTCATGTCCTTCGGTTTAAACCAACGCTCCAGCCACCTTTTCTCGGTTAATGAACTCAATCTTCATGGAGTATTTGGATAAATTCGTCGTAGTTTATCTCGATGATATACTCATCTACTCCAAGAACGAGGAGGAACATGTCGAACATCTAAGGCTAGTGTTGAAGAAACTTCGAGAGCATCGTCTTTATGCCAAATTTTCTAAATGTGAATTTTGGTTGTCAGAAGTGACCTATCTGGGTCATGTAATATCTGGTAAAGGTATTGCTGTTAACCCTGAGCGAGTTCAAGCCGTCCTTAATTGGACTCCACCTGAATCGGTCAAGCAAGTTCGGAGTTTTCTGGGCTTAGCGAGCTATTGTCGTCGCTTTGTCGAGAACTTCTCCAAAGTTGCCAAACCTCTAACCGAACTCCTCAAGAAAGATAAGAAGTTCGAATGGACTCCACAATGTGAGCACAGCTTTCAGGAACTGAAAAGACGCCTGACTTCTGCTCTCGTACTGGTACCGCCAGACTTCTCCAAGGACTTTGTTATCTACTGCGACGCCTCGCGACAAGGACTAGGTTGCATTCTCATGCAAGATCGACACGTAATTGCCTACGCTTCACGGCAATTGCACCCACATGAGGAGAATTATCCTACTCATGATCTAGAGCTTGCAGCCGTAGTCTATGCACTTAAGACCTGGCGACATTACCTCCTCGGTAACCGTTGCGAAATATTCACTGATCACCAAAGTCTGAAGTACATTTTCACCCAACCGGATTTGAATCTCAGGCAAAGACGTTGGGTTGAGTTGATCACAGATTTCGACTTAGGAATAACTTACACCCCAGGGAAAGCCAACGTCATGGCTGACGCGCTAAGTCGTAAATCTTATTGTAACAACTTAATGCTACAACAAAGTCAACCGCTTCTCCATGAGGAATTTCGGAAGCTTAACCTTCACATTGTTCCTCAAGGTTTTCTTTCCACCTTGGTGGCAAAACCTACCCTTACGGATCAGATCATCAAAGCACAGAAGGTAGATCCGGGAATTTCCCGCATCAAGAGAAACATCAAGAAAGGAATTGCGAATTGTTTCTCCATTACTGATCAAGGGGTCGTATACTTCGGGAATCGACTAGTGGTTCCCAAGGTGCGAAACCTGAGGCGATTGATCCTTAAGGAGGCTCATGAATCTTCTCTCACCATTCATCCCGGTAGTACTAAGATGTATCAGGACCTACGCCAGAGGTTCTGGTGGACTAGGATGAAGAGAGAAATTGCTCAGTATATTGCTAACTGCGACGTCTGTCGTCGTGTAAAAGCAGAGCATCAACGGCCTGCTGGCACCCTTCAACCCTTAGCTATTCCTGAATGGAAATGGGATAAAATTGGTATGGATTTCATTACCGGTTTTCCCAGGACCAAGAGAGGGAATAATGCTATCTTCGTCGTCGTCGATCGTCTTTCCAAAGTAGCCCATTTCCTACCTGTTCGTGAGAGTATAACCGCTAGTCAATTGGCAGACTTATACATCTCCCGGATAGTGTCTCTCCATGGTGTTCCTTTGGAAATTAATTCGGATCGAGGAAGTCTTTTCACCTCTCGATTTTGGGAAAGTTTCCAAAATGCTATGGGAACCCGTCTCTCCTTTAGCACCGCTTTCCACCCTCAGTCGAGTGGTCAAGTGGAACGCGTCAACCAGATCCTAGAAGACATGCTTCGAGCCTCTGTCATCTCATTCGGAATGGATTGGGAGAAATGCCTTCCATTTGCCGAATTTGCTTACAACAACAGCTATCAATCTAGCTTGGGTAAAGCCCCTTTTGAAGTTCTCTATGGACGACGGTGTCGAACACCCCTTAACTGGTCAGAGACCGGGGAAAGACAATTCTTTGGCCCGGATATGATTCAGGAAGCAGAAGAACAAGTTCGCATCGTTCGTGAAAAGTTGGAAACAGCCGAATCTCGTCAAAAGAGTCAATATGACCGAAAACATAAGGCTATGACTTTCGAGGTTGACGAGAAGGCTTACCTTCGGGTTACCCCTCTGAAGGGAACCCATCGTTTCGGTATCAAAGGCAAATTGGCTCCTCGTTACATTGGACCTTTTCGCATTCTCGCCAGACGAGGAGAATTTGCCTACCAGTTGGAACTACCTCCGCACCTCTCCAGAGTCCACGATGTCTTCCACGTTTCTCAACTCAGGCGTTGCTTCTCGGATCCTATCCGTGGAGTGGACCACGAAACGCTTGATCTCCAAGATAATCTTACATATCGAGAGTACCCCATTCGTATCCTCGATCAGGCCGAGCGTACCACTCGACGTCATAATATCAAGTTTCTCAAAGTTCAATGGTCGCACCATTCTGAGGATGAAGCAACTTGGGAAAGGGAGGATCGTCTTCGACTTGAGTATCCCGCCTTCTTTCCGGAGGAACCCAAATCTCGGGACGAGATTCTTTTGAGTGGGGGTGAGTTGTCACACCCTAGCTAGTCATGTATTAGAGTGTTGCATCATGTTTACTCTTTCATCAGAAACCTGAAATGGGGATGACAGAACCCCCAGTCCCCTCTGAAACCAATTAGGGTTTACTAAAAACTTTTTCAATGAACCTGAAATGCCCTTCTAAAATGCCCATCATTTTTGTCTTGGTTCAGAACCTCTGCCAAAAGTGGTGCACATTTTCCTAGGCCATCCTAGGGTTTTTGAATTAAATCATAAGTATTTGAATTTGGGCATTTAAAATTATATAAAATATTTAAATGCTCAAATAACTCCAAACTAAAATGTTTCATGTTGGAAATAATCCAACTATGGACCAGGAATAGTTTGGTGATTTTTGGAGTTGCCTAAGTATTTTATTTAATTCAACAAAGTTGCAGAAGTATTAAAAAACAGAAAACAGAAAGAAAATGGGAAAAGCTTACCTGGCGCCCAGCACCCGGCCCACCTGCCGGCCCAGCCCAGCACCGCGCCAGCGAGCTGCTTGCCGGCCAGGCAGGCAGGCAGGTGCTCGGCGACGAGCACCGCATGGGTGCCACGCACCTGCTCGCCGCCTCACCGCCTCCCTCGCCCGGCTAACACCGTGAATCGGCCTCCCTCTCTCCCCCGAACCTCCCAGACACCCCCTCTCCTCTCCAGCTCCTCTCCCTCGCTCTCCCACGCCATGGCCGACGCCATCGCCGCCACCCCCTCGCCGTAGCCACGCCCCCCGTCAACCCCACGCCGTGCCGCCGTGTCCAGGAGCTCCGCCGCCGTCCACTTCATCGAGCTAGACGAGCCCCGTGTGCTCGTGCGGCCCGAGACCACCGCACCGACCTCGCCCGAGCTCGCCGTCGCCGGAGATCCCCTTCAACGCCGTCGCCGCCTCAGCTCGTCCCCGACCCCGCCGGTGGCCTCTACGGAAGCGCTGTGAGCCTAGCTACCCCTCCGACCCTCCCTCTCTCTTTCCCGAGCCGTGTAGCCACCGCACGAAGCTCACACGCACGCAC
>NC_057809.1:239510955-239541084 GCF_018294505.1 Triticum aestivum
CTCCCTCGCTCTCCCACGCCATGGCCGACGCCATCGCCGCCACCCCCTCGCCGTAGCCACGCCCCCCGTCAACCCCACGCCGTGCCGCCGTGTCCAGGAGCTCCGCCGCCGTCCACTTCATCGAGCTAGCCGAGCCCCGTGTGCTCGTGCGGCCCGAGACCACCGCACCGACCTCGCCCGAGCTCGCCGTTGCCGGAGATCCCCTTCAACGCCGTCGCCGCCTCAGCTCGTCCCCGACCCCGCCGGTGGCCTCTACGGAAGCGCTGTGAGCCTAGCTACCCCTCCGACCCTCCCTCTCTCTTTCCCGAGCCGTGTAGCCACCGCACGAAGCTCACACGCACGCACCGCCGCGGATCTCGTCGCCGACGTGCTCCCGGCCATCCTCCGGCCAACCCGCGGTGTCCAACGCACTCACCACGCTGCGTCGGGCCCAACCGTGCACTCCCCGCACCTCACCGATCCCCCTAGCGACAAGTTCGACTTTGGCCAAACTCTGGTGGCCGCCAAAGTCGTCGCCGGCGCCAACTCCGGCCACCCCGACCCCAACGGACTCCACCAAGAGCTGCGGCTCGACCTCAGCTCCTCTCCGGTGGCCTCCGCGGCTCATTTGGTTGCCGGAACAGCAAAAATCACTTCCGCCGCCGCGTCGGGCTCGCCGGCGGCTAAACGCCGGTGCAGCCGACCCGGGTTTGACCACGGGTGGGCCCTGGTTGACTCCCCTGAGTCAATGACAGGTGGGGCCCAGCCCTGTTAATTAAACAGGTTTAGTTTTAATTAAACTTTAATTGATTAATCACCCTGACACGCGGGACCCACTGTCAGGTTTGACCTGGACCTGTTCCGTTGACCTGCTGACGTCACACTAACGTCAGGCTAACGCAATAATTGATTTTCTGGAATTATTCTAATATAGGAAATTCCAGAATATAATTTAAACTTCAAAAATTCATAACTTTTATTCTGTAATTCCAAATCAGAAAAATTATATATGAAAAATGATCAGAAAAATCCAATCTATCCATCTGTACTATTTTCATGCATGACTGAACAAGTTAACTTGGTGTTTAATGCAGAACAAGGAAAAACACTTTAAAGGGCCATGTTTGAGTTTGAAATTTGAATCTTTGATTCAAATTGGTTCAAACCCTTCTGGTCTTAGTTGCATTAGCCCAACACACTCATATTGCTATGTTTCATGCATGCATCATATTGTTGCACAGTGTTTGGTGATGGTTGTGTACCGGTGTTCTTTACGGCAGGATCTGCCTCCGAGGAGTACCGCGATTACCCTAACGAAGAACCGTATCAGTGCATCGAACCATCAGGAAAGCAACCAACCATTTGATCATATCGATACAATCCCATGTTCTTGCTCCTGCTCTCTTTTACTGCATTAAGACAACGCGTTTCAAACTGCTGTGTGCTACGGTAGTTGAACCCACTTCCTCTGCATGACCTGTCATTGCCACAGTAACTAGATGAAACCCACTAGCATGTGTAGGAGTTGATTGAGCCATATGTATGTGTTGTTCCTACCTTGCTATGCCTGCTATGCTTAGATCGTGTCAGGTCTGGTTCATCTGGGTGATGGGCTAGAGTGAAATGATTATGTCGGTAATGAGAGTGGTGTGGTGAACACGTTTTGGTAAAGGTATCGATGAGAGGCCATGTAGGAGTACATGGTGGGTTGTTTCATTGAAGCCGACATTAAGCACTGAGATCTGTATGTGTGATTTAAGAATCAGCTACTACCATGCATTGGGCCCGAAACCAATGGACCCTCTCGGCTTCTTATTCACCCTAGTTCTCCGTCCAGGAGTTGCACGTAGTTTCTGGTGTTTGTAGCCTACTGGAGGCCGTGGACAGCGCTGACCGTAGGGGTGGGCTGTGATGCGGTAGGTACGTGGCCGGGTGTACCGAATACCCGTTAGGTATCTCGGGAACCCTGTTCACATCGTTCGGGGCCGTATGGGAAACCTCGGCCGGACTCCCTGCGGATGGAACCTGGATAGGCGATAAACCTGGACTGGAGGCTTAGGTGATTAGGTAGGTCGTGGCCGACACCCACGTTGGGCTTCCGCTTGAAGGTTGCCGAGTACATGTCGTGTAAACGACGGTAAGAGGTGAGAGCGTGTATGAAGAAGTACACCCCTGCAGGGCTATCATGATCTATTCGAATAGCCGCGTCTGCGGTAAAGGACTACTTGGTTGCCTATACAGTTCATAGACAAGTAAATGGAAACTACTAAAAGCCTCAAGATAAGTGTGAGTGCCGAGGATGGCTCTTCCGTAGGGAGACGGAGGTGGATCCTCGGTAGTGTATTGAAGTGGTGAGTAATGGACTCGTGTGCGCAAAACCATTTCAAATTGGAGTCTCGTAGGTTAGCCTAGCCAAGAGTCAAAGCTGGCTTGCTGCAATAACCCCACCAACCCTTCTTGATAATATGCATGTATGTAGGTTCTGATGTAAGTCTTGCTGAGTACCTTTGTACTCATGTTGCTATAATTTACATTTTACAGAAGAAGCTGCAACCCCTTCTGATGGGTTCTACGTAGACGTTGACATCAACGAGTAGGCTAAAGGCCCAGGTGGTGATCCTGAGCTTGAGAAGGACCACGTAGTATAGCTAGGCTTTCCAAGCCTCTTTTATCTTTCTAGTTGTCTGTACTCAGACAAGTTACTTCCGCTGCTGGTTTGTATGACTGTATGACTTAAATGCTGGGTCGTGAGACCCGTACCTTTGTGTATGTTTTGTATGGCTCTCTGAGCCTTAAATAAAGTACTTGTGTCATAGAGTCATGTTGTGATGCCTGGTTGTATTTGCACATATCGAGCATATTGTGTGTATGATTGAAATGCTTGGTATGTGTGGGATCTGACTATCTAGTTGTTTATCTTTAGTAGCCTCTCTTACCGGGAAATGTCTCCTAGTGTTACTGCTGAGCCAGGGTAGCTTGCTACTGCTCTGGAACACTTAGGTTGGCCGGCATGTGTCCTTCTTCGTTCCTGTGTCTGTCCCTTCGGGGAAATGTCACGCATTGAGTACCGGAGTCTTGTTAGCCCGCTACAGCCCGGTTTACCGGAGTCCTGCTAGCCCAGTGCTACAGCCCGGACCCACTTGCTGATGACCGACACGTTCGAAGCTGGGTCATGGATGCCTGTCCCTGTAAGTCTGTGCCACTTTGGGTTTACGACTAGTCATGTCAGCCCGGGCTCCTTATCATATGGATGCTAGCGACACTATCATATACGTGAGCCAAAAGGCGCAAATGGTCCCGGGCAAAGGTAAGGCGACACCCGTGGGGATACCGCGCGTGAGGCCGCAAAGTGATATGAGGTGTTACTGGCTAGATCGATGTGACATCGAGTCGGGGTCTTGACATACTTCCTCCCTTTAAAACAACTTTGTGCTATCTCTGCAATTCTTCTAAGAGGTGCCATGCATGCTGTAATTTGGTGTGTGCATTAATATAATGTGTCCTACTACTGAAAATATGATCGCTCCAGAAGTGATGATACTTCGCAGATGACAGGTTCAACATATAGTTAAGAAGAACAAGTCGACCTGACCTGACAGATTCAAAATATACTAAGGGAGAATACCTCGACCTAACCAGTCAATCGCAAGAGAAGAGGATCATCTTAAAGAAGAGCAGAAGAGCAAGCAGATTGAAGATATTACAAGTCTTTCTATACAATGTCGGTTGGCCACCCATGATGAACCAAAGCACACAGAGAAATACTATTCCTTCCGGCCTCTCCATATGTGGCTCACATGCATTCTGAAACTAAAGTAGGAACATTTAGCTGACCAATTAAACATCTCTCAGTTTTACTAATATCAGCATAATATCAGATTTGAATTTGTACAACTAAGCTTGTTTAGCCCGATGGGTGGAGCAGTGCTATTATGACACGAACCACGTAGGTTGATCGTGGTCATCATAAAATGGGGAAACCGTAAGCATGATGAGTATAGTGTTGACCATGGCAGTGGGATGGCAGATCTGAAGCTGCAAACCGCGCAAAAGGGTAGTTAGCAACCGATGTTTGCTTTGAAATAACAACTCAGATTTGGTATGTATAAGATAGTATAGTCGACAAGTGACAAAGAAATGCAATTCTGCTGTCTCTCTATATGTCGCGACATGCATTTGGAAACTCAAGTGGGACCTTTAGCTAACTAATTAAATGTGTCTGTTAACTAATATCAGTATCATATCACAATCATATTTGAACAACTAAGCTTTGGAATTTTGAGTGTTGTGTTGTTTAGCTTGAAGGGTGGAGTGATGCTAGTACGACAGAAAGCACCTACGCAGATCATAGTAGAGTAGATAAAAGGGGAAAACCCTAAGCATCAAGAGTAAAATCAGGAAAGTGGAACTAGCTGGACCAGTGGGTAGCGCACATGCGTTTCGAGACGAATATAGGAACATCAGGTGACCAATTAACGTTCTCTATTTTAGTAATATGAGCATCATATCAGATTCGTATTTCAACACATAAGCTTTGGAATTATGAGTGGCATGTTGTTTCGCTTGATCGGTTGAGGTCTCGAGGAGCAGTGCTAGCTCGACATGAAGCAGTGAAGCACCTACAATGATGGTAGTGAATATAAAGGGGGGAAACCATAAGCTTTACGAGTATAGTGACCGTGCCATGGTGGATCTGAAGGTGCAAACCGGACAAAGCTACTTCGCAACCAATGTTTGCTTTCAACTAGCCACTACGATTTGGTATGGACAAGAAAAGTATAGTAAACAATTTACGATCTATTTTCCGGGTGAGATCAATAACTTAAGAACATATGGAAGAGTACCACCTGTTTTGCGACGCCGTGTAGGCCCCTGCTGATTCGTTGATGGTGCTGCGGGTGTGATGGCTATCAGCAGCGGGGAAGAAGACTTTAGACGGAAGATGGCCGGGTCGGGGGATAAATCATGTTGCCGTGGACGAGGCGGCCGTAGGAGCAACAATGACAAGGTGGATGTTGGCGCCGATGAAGCAAGACGACGCGATCAAAGGATCCTGGTCCAGCGCCGTGGATGAGAGACATCCATCTCTTGAAGTGGAAGACGGGGTAGGGGTAGCGGCTCCGGCAAGGTGGAGGATGGGGTGGCAGACGGAGGAGGCTGGCCGCAGTGGGGAGGTTGTCGTGGCGCCAGCGGTGTATGAATGGGGAAATGGAGGGGGACGGGTGATCTCGAACTTTGGGACATGCTTGTCTGAAATGTGGTAAAGTTACGAACTTATCCCCCGTTTAAAATTTTGGACATCACGTCGGTTGGGGATAGGACGATAATCTCGCATCTCCCAAATATTTGCCGGTAACCATTTTAGGTGAGGAGAAGGTGTTTTGCCGCCCATGGTTGGCGTGCATGGTGTATGAACGGGGCTGACCGGTAGGGCGGTTGTGTCACGTCTGAGGAAAGTTACACATCTGCCCTTGTTTAAAATATTAGCCTACAATGATTTCGGACGAGGAGAGCTTGTTTTGTCGCCCATTGTGGATGAATGGGAAATGGAGGGAGAGACACATGTCTTTCGGATGAGCTTGAATCAAATGGTAGTGGGTGTTTAGCCGCTTCGTTCAAAACTTGGGAGAATTAGCATTCACGTTTGCCCTGGGCCCTGAAAACTAAATCCAAATCCAATTTTTATTCAATTGTGAATATCCACAGATAATTCTACATTTTTTATTTATTTCTTCAAAACCACAACAAAGATTTATTCCACATTTATATATGATTATGATTTCTAAATGCCATGATCTTCGAATTCAGTAGGTTGGATACACTTTGAGTCAAACAGTTATTTCATCCAATACACTATGCTCACATGAAAAACAGTTCGCCTTATGTCAATCATACAAGTACCGAGGATTACCTTGCCTAAAAAATTCGGTGCATTACAACTCATGGACAACATATGGGGTCTTACAACATAATCCATTCAGAGACATGACACAACATGCAAGTAGAATAATCTAATGACAATTTCATCTGATATCTAAAGAAGAACCGGGATTAACCTGGGCTTCAGATAGCAGAAGCAGCAGGACCTCCTCCGTCTTCAAATGCAACATTCTTACTTGCTCCAATTCTTGGGTTGCTTGCATAATGCGTGCAACTAATTACATGATTTCCAGCTTCAAGATCAATATTACCTCATTCATGGCAGCCACACCATCTCTTTCTGCCTCTATTAGAGCCTCAAGAACTATAATATATGTGCTCAGACTACTCTCCAGCGGTGTTGCCTCTGAACTGCTACCATCTGGTAACATGGATGGCGCACTGCTTCCACAAATAGATTCTGGGGTTATACATTGTGTCCCAGTGTGAATGGCATCCTGGAAGGTTTCCACTGGACATAAGTAAGAAATGGTTATCGCATGATATAGACAGTAAGTTTACATGGTAAACGACGTACGAATTATTACCGAGTATGGCAAGCTATATTTAAATGGTTCGTACCAGCATCAGCCGAACAGAAATTAAAATGGTAAGATGAAACTGGGGATGTAAGTGGCAAATAAATGACATCCGCCAGTCCCATCTAGTTACCTTTTGCTAGCTCCCTAGTTCATTTTCCTCAAAAAATAAAAACTCTTTTGAACTATCATACCACTAGTGGACTTTAATCAGGATTAAATGGGACCTAGTTGACATCCCTAGTTGAAAGGGAGTGTACTACCGCTATATTTAAGTTGCCAAGGCATCGAAGCAATTGAAATAATCTGAGAAAACACTTAACAGTGTGGCCACATATAAACTACAAAGACAGTCTTGTGATGATGTTCAGAGGAAAAGTTAAGGACTGAAATGAACTAGGCATGCATTTATTTATGATAGTACAGCATGCACTGCTGACATATTAGCCAACTCAGGTATAGCGTAACAAGTAACAAACAAGCATTCAAATCAAGCAATATAGTATAGCAGACAACAGAACTATTTGTAGTTCTGTAGGATTACAGGTTGAGGGCACAAGCCAAGAAAGCAGCAAACTCGCATTACATTTCACATGTACTAAAACACACTGGCGTACCATATGTTGCTGTGAAGCCTCGCTGCTGTTGCGATGTTCCTTGAAGATATCGTCAGCATCCCGTGGTTGCAAATCTAGTTGTTGTAGTTTATTCTGCACCCTCTATTTAGGTAAAATTAATTTTAGTCGCATGCACTGGTTCGAATTGATCATGCATGGTTCATCTAAACTAATGAAAGAAGGGTGTGTGCATACACGACAATATATCTGCTTCTGTCGGTGTACAAAAAGAGGGGTACACTTTTTGTACCCCTATAACTGTGCACAGGCAGTCTGAGCCACGGGCACCACCACACCAAGCAAGGCAAGGGAGGTGAGCCAGGGTAATACCGAAGCTCGAGAGAACTAGAACGACGCCAAGGCCAAGACCACGAAGGGCAAAGGGGACGAAGCGGACTCCCCGGGCAAGATCCTTGCCGGGAGATAGTTCTAGCAGCCCCGGCAAGACCCTTGCCGCGGCGACTCATCCCGCGCCTACGGAGCAAACCACCCTTGAGTCCACTGCCCCCAAAGGGCAAGGATTCGGGAGACATCCCCGTGACGGCATGAAGATCTTTGTAAAGATATTCAAGATCAGATACGCACTAAGGAGACGACAACCCTTGGCGGGATCCCAGCCGAGGAAGACCACAAGGCCCCCGGCAAGCACCTTGCCGGGGATGACAACAGGCGCCTCGGCAAGACCCTTGCCGGGGGCCCGGCAAGGCCCTTCCCGAGGACACCCGCGGGGCCACCATTAGGCCCACGCCGACTAAACCTCCACCACCGCATGCATGCAGCTGCCGACCCAACTAGCTGGGCAGGCACCTGCGTGGCGGCATGCAGATCTTCGTGAAGACCCACCACTGCGCCACCTCAGCTGCCTACCTACCTATGTGGCATCGCAGGCGTTGCTGGGCAGGGCGCGTGTCGACACAAGAAGGAGCGGCGACGGACGAGACAGGTTTCTCCCCCGTCCCCGATAAAGCAAGGAAACCTAAGCAAGACGCATTAAATGCGCCTTGTCATGTAATGCGAGGGATAACCTCACATCACTTTACCCTTTCCACCTCCTGTGTGCCACTGTGGCAACCCCTTTTTCTATAAATGAGGCCCGAGGCGACCAGAGGAAGGATTCGGCTTTTTGGAGCTCCTCACGCCCCATAGCTAGCTCAAGAACACAGATATACAATCCACCAAAGCAGGAGTAGGGTTTTACACATCCTCGCGGCCCGAACCTGGATAAACGAACCGTGTGCTACCTGTTAGATCCGCTCTTCTCACGACCCCGCGCCCCTCTAACCATATTAGGGATTCTTGTGATCCCATAGGTGTCGTTCCCACTGACAGCTTCCCTCTATTTTTATGCTTGTTCGAGGTGCCAGCCCTAAAAGAACAATATTTTGCTAGATGGGGTTGGCAGCTCCATAATTAATAGAAGCATCAAATTAGTCATGCAACTTGGGAAGATCAAGAACACACAAAAAAGTAATGAACAAAGGCTTGGAGCATGTAATAGCTAGCATCAGAAAATGTAGGGTAAAACAAACAAAAAGCAGCAGAACCACATGCTAGTTTGCTTATGTGAAATTAAGCATAGAGAACATGAAGCAGTATGATGGAACCAACAGGTGGCATCAGAACAACACCATTATCAAAAATATATCATGCAAGAAGTAAAATAGTAGGAAGTGATAACTAGGAAGTACATTAATACTTAGGACAAAACTAAAGCATATTAACTATATGCGCACTGGTATATAATTTAGCACATGTAACATGTTCACTGCCAGAACTATGGCCCTACAAGGGCAAGCAGAATAACGCGTCTCATGAAAAATTGAATGATGTCCTGAAGAAATTCAAAGGTGCGGTCCTTATGCTAAGAAAGTGAACATAGGCACCGGCCACTAGATAATAGTACCTGATTCTCGACGGCGTATGGGTATGATTGTCATACTTGATAGCTAAGGATCATCGATGGTGCTCGTGTTGCGGTTGAGTTTGGGCTGGCTGTCAACGTCGCTCAAGCGGCTCCGGTGCTTCGGTTGCGGCGCCTATCAACATGCAAGAAAGCTCATATATGGTAAGTAAATAGTTGCACTGTGGCACCCCAGCTCAGAGGAACCGTTTACCATGCAATGCCAAGCCAGAGACCATGTCTTCTGGCAACACACAATGTCTTGGTATAGAAAACAACTGCTTTATTGATGCTAGCGGATCAAAGTTATATTGCAAAAGGTAGCGAGGCCAAGCGGCACACACGGTGCGGCTGAACAATATGTACATCATTTAGTGAACATAAAGGCCTCGATCATAACAACTACGCGGCAGCGGAACAATGTCGTAGCGGAAGCTCCATAACACAGGGACACCGATGTGGACACAATCTAGACTCGGACAACATTCCTCTCCAACAAGGCTTTTCCTGAAAGCTGGCATGACATGCCAGGTCAGTACATTGAATGTACTTGCAAGCTCACAACAGACATAAACATAATGACAAACAATATCATGATATTTAACCAGTTATTAATAATGCAAAAATATATTCAACATGCTGTGATCATATCCTTGTGTGGACAAATTCCTCTTACCAACGGTGATCACTTCTTGGATCACCACCGTACCAACCTCAAAATCTTAACCATGAAATATCTCGTGATCCTTCCGCCGATCACAACCTCGACCCATACTAGGTCTAAAACAATGATCCTTTCGGCGATTACAACCACAACCAACACTTGATCCTGTCCAACCCGATGGCCTTCCCGCCATCATCAACAGTGCAGAGTTCATAACTTAGTGTGCAGGTTTTATTGAATGTTAACCCATGGTGTGACCTACTTTTGAGCATGTCCATTACCGTGACTCAGCTATCGATACATTAATACACTCTGCAGAGGTATCGCACTGTACCCACACCACGGAACCCATGGCCTCGTACTCCCATTCGGGTGGAACAACGGCATTCCGATGAAACCACTCCATTGCCATGACACTCTCTCGCCACTCTGACCCACTCCCAACTGGGCTAGTCCTGGGTGGCCCCATGTCTATGAAATACACAACGACCACCGTCGTGGCCAAAATGTCCCTCACAGGGACCATCCCGCTCGGGGACCGGTACCAAAAATCTCAACAATGGGCACACAAGGTTATGTCTGCTTACCGGGCCAGGGTACCGCACGCCCATAACCTTCCCTAGTTGGAGGCACCGACCAGAGGCATGACAATGGACCGAATAAAGGCCTTCCCATACAGGCAAATGTGGTTGCACTGGGAAAAACTCGATTCAGTGGCACCATGACCCGGTAAACGACATATTCAAGTTGTATTATTATCAGGTTCAACTTAAATTGAAACTAACCGGTGTCATAGTATGCCATGAAGTGCAACAATAACATATGCATCACATATTAACGGAAAAGACTGAGTGAACTATATCCACACTAAGCATAACCATCACCAACTCTTGACACTCCTTTGGTCAAGATTAAACCTCACATTAAACAAAATATTTTCTAACAAGTTTTATCATTTTTCTCATGCAAGAAAAATAACTTCAATTAATTACTTATATCCATAACCATATTATTTCTACCATAGAAAAAATTAATTCTAGTCACTTTATCAACTTAGCTAGCTCTAAACTTTCTGTAACATAACCATATTAACTTGAACAAGCACTTAACAGAATATGAATAATGCAACAATGATCTATATCCATGGATTAAATCATTCATTCAAGTAGGAAAATCCTAAATATTGAAGTGGCACTGAGGGAGTCCTGGATTAGGGGGTCTCCGGACAGTCGGACTATATCCTTTGGCCGGACTGTTGGAGTATGAAGATACAAGATTGAAGACTTCGTCCCGTGTCCGGATGGGACTCTCCTTAGCGTGGAAGGCAAGCTAGGCAATACAGATATGTGGATCTCCTCCCTTGTAACCGACTCTGTGTAACGCTAGCCCCCTCCGGTGTCTATATAAACCGGAGGCTTTAGTTTGTAGGACAACGCACAATCATACCATAGGCTAGCTTCTAGGGTTTAGCCTCTACGATCTCGTGGTAGATCAACTCTTGTAATACTCATATCATCAAGAACAATCAAGCAGGAGGTAGGGTATTACCTCCATCAAGAGGACCCGAACCTGGGTAAACATCGTGTCCCCTGCCTCCTGTTACCATCCGCCTTAGACGCACAGTTCGGGACCCCCTACCCGAGATCCGCTGGTTTTGACACCGACATTCGTGCTTTCATTGAGAGTTCCACTGTGTTGTCACCGTAAGGCTTGATGGCTCTTTCGATCATCGATAGCGATGCAGTCCAGGGTGAGGTTTTCCTCCCCGGACAGATCTTTGTATTCGGTGGCTTCGCACCGCTGTCCAATTCGCTTGGCCATCTGGAGCAGACCGAGAGCTACGTCCTTGGCCATCAGGTCAGATTCGGAAACTTAAACTACACCTCCCATCTCCGCGGAGCCATGATCTTCGATGGATTCGAGCCTGTGTCAGGTGCGCCGCACAGTCAGGACGAGCACGATATAACTCTGCCGTCGGACAGTGTTCGGGAGATCGCATCTGCAACTACTCCGGCTTTCAATCCGGAGCAAATTGCGCCATCCAAGGACGGAGGGATAGACCCCGCCGTGGAGGCCTCACTTTCAGTGGCGATGGAGCTAGATACTGATTTCACCCCTCACGAGAGCCATGTCGCCGAACCACTGGATTCTTTTGCGGCCACAGACTCCGAGCCACCTACATCCGTGCCCATCAAATCCGACTGGGTGCCGATCATGGAGTTCACCTCCGCGGATATCTTTCAGCACTCGCCTTTCGGCGATGTGCTAAATTCGTTTAGGTCTCTCTCCTTGTCGGGAGAGCCTTGGCCGAACTATGTCCGACTAGAATGGGATGCGGACGACGAAGAAATTCACTGCCCACCCACCACCCACTTAGTAGCCACTATCGACGATTTAACCAACATGCTCGACTTTGACTCCGAAGACATCAATGGTATGGACGACGATGCAGGAGACGAACAGGAACCACCGCCCGCAGGGTGGTGGACCGCCACCTCATCATATGATATATACATGGTGGACACTCCCAAAGAATGCAATGATGACGAGACAGCGGAGGATGACCCCTACAAGAAGCAACCCAAGCGCCGATGTCAGCGGCGCCGCTCTAAGTCCAGCCATAGCAAAAGTAGTGATACCGGCATAGGAAATAATAAAACTCCGGATAGTGCCGAAGACAACAATAATCCCCTCCAGCATGATTTAGAGCAGCAAGGTGAACAAGCTAGCCCTCCAGAGCGGGCAGCAGATGGAGAATCGAAGGAGGACAATTACATGCCTCTCTCCTAAGACGAGGTGAGCCTCGGCGACAAAGAATTTATCGTGCCTGAGGATCCCGTCGAGAAGGAGCGCTTCAAGCGCTGGCTTATGGCCACAGCAAATAGCTCGAAGAAAAAGCAACAACAGCTTCAAGCTGATCAAGATCTGCTAGCAGACAGATGGACTGAAGTCCTTGCGGCTGAGGAATACGAACTCGAGCGCCCCTCCAAGAATTACTCAAAGCGCAGGTTGCTAACCAACTTCGAGGAGGAAGCATTGAAACCTACATCACCAATGTATGATGCGGCTCACCGGCCACCTCGTGGCCGAGCCAGAGAGGCGTTTCGGCCTGAAGTTCAGCCTGCACCCCGCCGCCACTCAAACAAAAATACCAAGGCCCGGGGGAATACACGGGACCTGCGAGACATATTGGAAAACAAGGCAAAACATGCAACATGGATCTACGGATCAAGGGGGCACGCACCAATACGCGACGATGATCGTCACGCCGGATACACTAAAAGCAAATCCGGCCGAGCCGGACACGGCAGACAAGACTCGTATGAACCGCGTCGCGATATAGCTCGGCACAGAGGCGCTGCACACCCCTTATGCTTTACTGATGAAGTAATGGATCATGAATTCCCAGAAGGGTTTAAACCCGTTAACATTGAATCATACGATGGTACTACAGACCCCGCGGTATGGATAGAAGACTTCTTCCTCCACATTCATATGTCCCGCGGGGATGACTTACATGCCATCAAGTACCTCCCGCTCAAACTCAAAGGGCAGGCCCGGCATTGGCTCAATAGCTTGCCGGCAAACTCCATAGGAAGTTGGGAGAACCTGGCAGAGGCATTCCTAGACAATTTCCAGGGCACTTACATGTGATCGCCGGACGCTGACGACTTAAGTCATATAACTCAGCAGCCAGGGGAATCGGCCAGGAAATTTTGGACCTAGTTCCTAACCAAGAAGAACCAAATTGTCGACTGTCCGGATGCATAGGCCTTAGCGGCATTTAAGAATAATATCTGTGACGAATGGCTGGCCCGACACCTCGGCCAAGAGAAGCCAAAATCCATGGCAGCCCTCACGACACTTATGACCCACTTTTGTGCGGGCGAAGATAGCTGGTTGGCTCGTAGTACCAACACATCAAGCAAACCTGGCATATCACAAGTCAGTGATGGCAACGGCAAACCACAATGCAACAAACACAAGCGCGGTAAATATGGTGAAAATGCCAAAAATATGGTAGTTAATGCCGGGTTCAGGGGCTCAATGTCCAGTCAGCAGAAAGGGCCGCCCAAAAATACAAATCCGAGTCCATCCAGTCTAGACCGCATACTCGCTCGCCAATGCCAAATTCATGGCACCCCAGAAACGCCAGCCACCCATACCAACAGAGAATGCTGGGTCTTCAAACAAGCCGGCAAGGCAGGCCCCAAAAACGAAGAGGGGTCTCAAAGCGACGATAGCGACAAAGAGCCCAGATCGCCGAACACAGGATGGCAAAAGAAATCCCCCCCCCATATTCAATCGGTGAATGTGGTAAATACCACCCAAATTGCCCACTTGGACCAGAGATGCACCCTTAGGGACGGCGGCTCAATGAAACTCGCCATCCCACAATATAAGCTAGGGCCGGTCACCTTCAACCACACAGATCGTCCGGTTAACGCCAATCGGGGCAATCCAGCCACACTAATCCTCGACCTAATAGTAGACGGGTTCCACCTCACTCGAGTCCTTATGGATGGAGGTAGCAGTTTAAATCTGCTTTACCAGGACAAAGTGCGCAAGATGGGCATCGATCATTCAGCGATCAAGCCTACGAAAGCCACTTTTAGAGGCATCATGCTAGTTATGGAGGTTAGCTGTACAGGCTCCATTGCCCTCGAGGTAATCTTCGGATCACCAGAAAATTACCGTATTGAAGAGTTAATCTTCGAAATCACCCCTTTCCGCAGTGACTATCAAGCACTGCTCGGCCGAACCGCGTTTGCTCGATTCAACACGGTGCCACATTATGCCTACCGTAAGCTCAAAATGCCCGGTCCACGCGGTATCATCACGGTTCATGGCAAGGCCGAACCTGGTTCGGCACCAACAAATACATCACTACCTTAGCAGCATGAACAACGAGCAGCACCATGCAGCCGGACCTCGATTCGACGCCTAGGCTCCCGGACACCGTCAAGGGGCTCCGAACTACTTCGCGGAAGGATACCCCGGTCGTACAGAGCTCAACCAAACACTCCGGCAAAGGCAATGACAGGCCGAACTCAGCGGTTCAACCGCCTTCCAGCACGCAAACATTTCTTATATTTCCTTCGCAGGTTCACCTTTGCACCGACCTAGACGGACTCCACAGAGGCAGCTTGAACATGCCTTAAATATGCCAGGGGTTTTGTTTTCCCCGTAACATAGAAATAAAAGTCTGAACACCTTCGTGGAAGTTCGGCACCCCGAACTTATAGCATTATATGCATCAGCTCTGAGTCATGTCTTGGGTCAATAGTTGGGTTTGCCCGGCTCCCATGTTTTGGTACCTTACATTCCGCTATATCGACTAAGGTAGCACTGGGAGAACTACTGTGATTGTATCCCGGTTCTTCTGGATGAGCACCTCAGTAGAGAAAGCCGAAAACTGACTGTCATGATACAGCGAGAGCTGGTCAGCTGTTCGAGCGGTCACAAAATCTTTAAGGATTTCTTCTGCATGATGCCATAACCAATGCAGCGTGTGATGGATTAGCTTTTTCTCCGATCAGGCGCTTATGGAGCCCCTAGTATGGTCTTCCAAACACAAGGGGCTGCGCCGACCATACTAAAGCTCCTATGGCTAAGTGAGAGTGATAAAGCCCTATAGTCCGATTGCCTGGTTCGTTGTGCTGAGCACCTCTCTCGGAGGACCCAAGACTGGGATAAAGAGTGCTCAGGTTTATCCCGAGCACCCCCGTACTTCTTACGTGGGGGCAGAAGTCGATGACTGGCCAACTCTCAGCCTTAACATATAAACGGCCGCATAGGAGGGTAAACTTTTACCTAACTGGCGACATATAAACGACCTTGTCCAAACATTACAAAGGACAACATGATCGACATTCATGGAAATATGATATCCTTGGTACATAGCTGCGCTGCAAGGTAGGATCCTTTCAGGACACTCTTATAATACAATTCGGGCTTGCGGTGCTCCTTCCCCTCTGGCGGTCCCTTGATCACTAGCTTTTCGGCATCCATCTTCCCCCAGTGCACCTTTGCAAGGGCGAAGGCCATTCGCGCTCCTTCTATACAGACCGACCGCTTGATGACGTCAAGTCGAGGGCAAGCGCTTACAAGCCGCCTCACAAGCCCAAAGTAGCTGCTTGGAATCGGCTCGGCAGGCCGTAGCCGGATAACCATATCTTTCATGGCTAGTATGCAGTTCGATCAGCTGTTTCAGTTGATCGGCAAAAGGCACCGGATAATTCGTTGCCAAATACTACGACCAAAAGAGCTTATCAGCGGTGTTTCTTCCTTCGGCTCGGTAGAATTGAGCGGCATCTAATATACTGTGAGGTAGCTTGACAAATACACCTAAGAAGTCCGGATTCAAAATCAGAAACATAGTTTTCCCTTCTAATACTTGCTTTACATGGGAAAAGCCTTACCAGCCGCGATCTTCCTCGCCTCTTAGATCCCCTGCAGGGCGCTTTGGGTTTCCCCCCGAGCGTCGCTCCTAGCTTGACGCATCTTGGTGAGTTTGGACTCTTTCTCCGTTAAACTCTGCTCCAAGGCCTCGCATTTGCTCACGGCCTCTTGCAGCCCTCCTCAGCTTTAATAACTCTGGCTTCGTGTTTCTCACAAAGAGTACGCTCCAAGGCCGCCTTTTTCTTGGCCTCGGCAACGGCCCTTTTGGGGGCCTCGACTTCGGTCATAACCCCTAGCACAAATTATGCGGCTTATTTCCTACTGAACATTTATTTCACAATAAGCGCGCGCAACACCTGTGCATACCTTGTTTATCCCTCAACTGCATTTTTAATTGGCCAATTTCATCTATGGCCCAGTCCAGACTTTGATTCAGTCCGGAGATCTCTGCAGTACGAGAGGCAGCAGCCGATACAGGTATCTGCTTTGAACATAAGAGAAATCAATATCACTCAATGAGTCTTCCTGTGATCATCAATGCGATCCCATGTCCGGTTCCTTCTTTCACCGAACAGGGTATCATGGGCTACTATCTATACTATGACACTCTTCGGCAACTTATAAAACATACCTCAAAGCCTCTTATAAGGCTGATACAGGCTTCGTCCAGTCTACTCTTGGTTGACTGAATCTTCTCAATCACCGCACCCATAAGGGCACGGTGTTCATCAACAATGGAGGCATCTCGTAACGCCACCAACAAAGCATCCGACAGCTCTGGATGGACAGAGGTAGCTGGCGGAACAGGCACGTTCCCTCCAGTTGAAGGAGGGTGCCTTCTTGATTCTGGAGCCGTATAAACCTCTAGAATCGCATCCGATGAGGAGCCGAACTCAAGGCCGCCCCCGCCGTCAGACCCTATGGGAATCTTTTCCCCCACGTGTCCGGCCCCTGCGGTTTGACCTCCAGGCGCCGCCTTCACGGCTTCTTCCTTTCCTCCTTGGCCGGGGTCCTCCTGGGACGAAGCCTCGGTGTTATGCAGCTATTTGGAGGAAGGGACCTTTTGGGGCGTCCCACTCTCCATACATTCGAGCTCAGCAGGTCCTCTGATGAGGATTGTTTGGTACGACACCTCACCGGACTACCAAAAAATATGGCTTAAGGTTAAAATACTAAGCCATGATGAGTCCAGATGCTTAAAACATACTCGGATTTTATATATTTATGAGTTGACCAGGGGCTGGCCCCTGGGATCCCATGCCAGGCCGCTGTCGGTGGCAGCAGTGGACTCCTATGGAGGAGAAGCCCTTCCCCTTTTGGGCAGTTCGGCCTCCATGGGTGCGGCGGTCGTCCTCTGCCTCCTTCCCCCCGCAGGCGATACATCTTCCTCCTCCTTTCTATCCTCTTCGGAGGCGGAATGAGCATCAGAGCTTTCGGCTATTATGTCCAAAGTGCCGCGATGACGAAGGCCGCCCCGAGTCTTTTTGGCCTCCTTTTCGGCCATCTTCTTCGGCACCTTGTAGGGCGCCGGGACCAGCATCTTCATCAGAAGTGGGATGGCCGTGTCTTCGGGCAGCGGGGCCGGACAATGGATACGCTCCGCCTTCTTCGTCCAGCTCTGGGGGAGTTGAATAAACATGCATTAAGCGCTTCCTTTGGGTCATGCGGATATAAAAGTTTGATAAACTCACCAAACTTGTAGGGCGGGACAGTTCGTACCCGCGGTCTTCGGCAGAGTCCGGCCATGATTCGCTGGACATGAAAAGAACCTACCAAATGTCCTCGTGCGAGGTGCCTGGCCAGATCGAAATCGCATAGATTGCAAGTCCGGTGTTGACAAGGCAGTATTCGGCGGACTAACATCACCTGGACTACCTTGACAAGTTAAATGCTCTTATATCCCATATCTTTAACGCGCGTCTGAAGCACCGACAGTTCGTCGTACGAGGACCAGTCCAGGCCTTTCTTGACCCAGGATGTAAGCCGCAGAGGGGCACTAGATCAAAACTCGGGAGAGGCGGCCCATTCCTTGCCGCACGGCTCAGTGATGTAAAACCACTGCTGTTGCCACTCCTTGACAGAATCATTAAAGGTTCCTGTTGGCCATATGACGTTGGGCATCTTGCTCACCATAGCGCCCCCGCACTCGGCGTGCTCGCTGCCCACCACCTTGGGCTTCACATTAAAAACCTTCAGCCATAAACCGAAGTGCGGCGAAATGAGGAAAGCCTCGCGCATGACGATAAATGTCGATATATTGAGGAAGGAATTAGGGGACAGATCGTGAAGATCGATCCCATAATAGCACATGATGTCGCGAATGAACGGTTGGAGGGGAAACCCTAGCCTGCGGACAAAATAAGGGAGGAATTCAACCCTCTCGTGGGGTTCCGGTGTAGGGATGATCTGTCCCGCCGTAGGAAGACGGTGGCTGATTTTTCTTGGCCAGATACCTGGCTTCTCGAAGCTTTTTGATATCCTTCTCTCAGACGGTAGAGGCCATCCATTTGCCTCCGGCTCCGGATCCAGACATCTTTGGAAGGCCTTTTGTGGGCAGAGAAGATGAACGCTTGGGCGCTGGAGCGTGAGCAGAAGGGAATGAATCGGGAAGAAGGCGTGGGTGAAAAGAGTGAATCCTTGTCCTTTTATATGGGCGAAAGAGGCGGTGTGCCTCCCTACTCACCTCGTAAGACCTCTTATTCCCCAAGCGCCGAAATTGATGGCGCGGTTGGGTTACCCACGTCTGTATTGATGAGAATCCTGTAATAAAGGGGACACGATCTTTGCTTCGACAAGACATGTCAAGAAAACCGCACCATGTTATGTGCGGTGCTGGTTGAGAAAAACGGTTCGAATAATGACCGGGCCATGATGTGATGTCATGCTGTCAAACGTGTCAGCAGATTGGATTTGTGGAAATATTATTCTCTCTACGGTAGTATGTGGAACTTGTTTTGTAGAGCCAGACACTATTCTCGTGTTCAAAATCTTCTATGGAGTATTTGGAGGAGGAACCCACCTTGCAATGCCGAAGACAAAACTACGCGTCGGACTCATCATCATCGAAGCCTGGTTCAGGGGCTACTGAGGGAGTCCTGGATTAGGTGGTCTCCTGACAGCCGGACTATATCCTTTGGCCGGACTTTTGGACTATCAAGATACAAGATTGAAGACTTTGTCCCGTGTCCGGATGGGACTCTCCTTGGCGTGGAAGGCAAGCTAGGCAATACAGATATGTGAATCTCCTCCCTTGTAACTAACTCTGTGTAACCCTAGCCCCTCCGGTGTCTATATAAACCCGACGGTTTAGTCCGTAGGACAACACACAATCATACCATAGGCTAGCTTCTAGGGTTTAGCCTCTATTATCTCGTGGTAGATCAACTCTTGTAATACCCATATCATCAAGAACAATCAAGCAGGACGTAGGGTATTACCTCCATCAAGAGGGCCCAAACCTGGGTAAACATCGTGTCCCCTGCCTCATGTTACCATCCGCCTTAGACGCACAGTTTGGGACCCCCTACCCGAGTTCTGCCATTTTTGACAACAACAGGCACCATGAAAATGTTGTTGTGGCTTGCCTTAGTGCAGATGAGGTTCACAAACCTCCTGGTGATCCTCAAGACAAGCTCCACTGCTCTGAAAACAATTACAAACACAAAAAGAAATCATAAAGAACCCTTCTGAAAATCACCATAAAATCTAGACAGTAGGGAAACATCCCATTTTTGGTGAGCTACTAGATTTCTTTGCAAAGAACACAATGCAAAAAGAATGAATTCATTTGGACTTATGGTTGAAAAGTTATAGCTGTTTGAAGCTCTCTGGATAAATATGAATTTGAATTTAAATAAACAAACTGGAGGGGGTGACGTCGAAGGAGTAAAGCCTCGAGGCGCCACCACTCATACCGCTTCGCGCGTACTGAGTGGCTGACTAGCGGGCCCTGCTAGTCAGATGAGGGGGAGAGGGGAAACGAGACAGGGGGCGGCCCGGCTTCGCCAGAGCAAATGCTGGCGACAAGGGCTCCTTGGCCAAAATGAGAGGGAGGGATCGAGAGAGGAGACTGAGGCGCACCTGCACCTGATCCTTTGAGAAATCTGAAGTCTGTCCTGCTACCACATTCTTGGCACGTTTCTACAGAATGGTGCCATCTGGCAGTGCCTTGCGGATCTCTTCCTCAAGGGTGGGGGCGACTTCCAAAATATTAGCAAGGCCAGCATCAACTATGACCAGGTTGAGCTGAGAAATCTCCTGTTGAAGTTCAGGAGGCAAGGATTCCAATATGACATTCAGGTTGACAGGCTTTCGACTGAGTGCATCGGCGACCACGTTGGCCTTACCCGGGTGGTAATTTATTCCAAGATCATAATCCTTGACTAACTCAAGCCACCTTCATTGATGAAGATTTAAATCTGGCTGAGTAAATATATACTTGAGACTTTTGTGATCGGTAAAAATTTGGCACCTCTTCCCGATGAGATAGTGTCTCCAAATTTTTAGAGCATGAACCACCGCTGCTAATTCCAGATCATGAGTGGTATAATTTCCCTCACGGGGTCGTAGCTGTCGTGATGCACAGGCTACTACCTTGCCCTTTTGCATAAGTAGGCATCCAAGTCCTTGTTTGTAGGCATCGCAGTACACATCAAAACTACGGTAGATATCTGGAAGGGTTAACACTGGTGCGGTCGTCAGCCGTATCTTTAGCTCATTAAAAAATTTCTCACAGTCCTCAGTCCATTCAAACTTCTTATCCTTTTTGAGCAGCTCCGTCATGGGTTTATCAATCTTGGAAAACCCTTCAATGAAACAACGGTAATACCCGGCTAATCCAAGAAAACTCCTAATCTGTGATACAGTTGTGGGTGGCAACCAACCGAGCACATCCTTTACTTTGCTTGGGTCCACAACTATACCTTCAGCGGATACCACATGTCCAAGGAATCCAACCTGCTTGAGCCAAAATTCGCATTTACTGAATCTAATGGTCGCGGAGTCATTGTAACACTGCTCGAAGGTGTTCCTTGTGATCTTCTTCACTCCTCGAGTAAATAAGTATGTCATTGATTGTCACACCCTAGCTAGTCATGCATTAGAGCGTTGCATCATGTTTACTCTTTCATCAGAAACTTGAAATGGGGATGACAGAACCCCCAGTCCCCTCTGAAACCAACTAGGGTTACTAAAATAATTTTTCAATGAACCTGAAATGCCCTTCTAAAATGCCCATCATTTTTGTCTTGGTTCAGAACCTCTGCCAAAAATGGTGCACATTTTCCTAGGCCATCCTAGGGTTTTTGAATTAAATCATAAATATTTGAATTTGGGCATTTAAAATAATATAAAATATTTAAATGCTCAAATATCTCCAAACTAAAATGTTTCATGTTGGAAATAATCCAACTATGGGCCAGGAATAGTTTGGTGATTTTTGAAGTTGCCTAGGTATTTTATTTAATTCAACAAAGTTGCAGATATATTAAATAAAAACAGAAACAGAAAAAAAGGGGAAAACTTACCTGGCGCCACCGCAGGCCCACCAGCCAGCCCACCTGGCCGGCCCAGCCCGGCCACCGCTCCAGCGAGCTGCTTGGCTTGCCAGGCAGGCAGCCAAGGTGCTCGGCGGCGGCACCGCAGCTCGCCACGCAGCTGCACGCCGCCCGGCCTCCCCCTCTCGCCGCCCTGATGGCCTGGACGAGCTCCACGTCGCGCCCCGACCCTCCTGGACACCTCCATTCGCCCCCAGCTCCTCTCCCTCGCGCTCCCACGCCATGGCCGACGCCACCGTCGCCGCACCACCGTCCTAGCCGTGCTCCCCGTCGTCTCCACGCCGCGCCACCCTGTCCAGAAGCTCCGCCGCCCTCTACTCCTTCGAGCTAGCCGAGCCCCGAGCGCTCGCGTGCCTCGAAGCCACCGCACCAACCTCGCCGGAACCGCCATCGCCGGAGATCCCCTTCGCCGTCGCCGCCGCAGCAGCTCGTCCCCGACCACGCCGTCCTCTCCGTCAAGACCACAGTGAGCTGGGCTAACTTCCCCTTCCTCTCTTTCTCTCTCTCGAGCACCATAGCGAGCGCACCAAGCTCACCCGCACGCGCCGTCGCGGACCTCGTCGCCGACGTGCTTCCGGCCACACTCCGGCCACAAGATGGTGTCCATCTTGCTCACCGTGTCCCACAGCACCTAGCTAGCCACTCCACGAGCCTCACCGACCCCTCTAGCGCCAAGTTCATCCTCGACCGAACCCCGGTGGCCGCCAAAGTCGTCGCCCGCGCCAACTCCGGCCACCCCGACCCCAACGGACTCCGCCAAGAGCTGCGGGTTGACCTCAGCTCCACTCCGGTGGTCTCCGCGGTCCATTTGGTGGCCGAAATGGCCAAAACCACTCCCGCCGCCGCGTCGGGCTCGCCGGCGGCTAAACGCCGGCCGCCGACTTTGACTTTGACCACGGGTGGGCCCTGGTTGACTCCCCTGAGTCAATGACAGGTGGGGCCCAGCCCTGTTAATTAAACAGGATTAGTTTTAATTAAATTTTAATTAAATTAATCACCCTGACATGCGGGACCCACTGTCAGGTTTGACCCAGACCTGTTCCGTTGACCTGCTGACGTCACACTGACGTCAGGCTGACGCAGTAATTGATTTTCTGGATTTAAATTAAATCAGGAAATTCCAGAATATTATTTAAACTTCAAAAATTCATAACTTTTATTCTGTAACTCCAAATTGGACAAATTATATATGAAAAATGATCAGAAAAATCCAATCTATCCATCTGTACTATTTTCATGCATGATCAAACAAGTTAAATTGATGTTTTAAGCAGAATAAGGAAAAGCACTTAAAGAGGCCATGTTTGAGTTTGAAATTTGAATCTTTGATTCAAATTTGTTCAAACCCTTCTGGTTTTAGTTGCATTAGCCCAACACACTCATATTGCCATGTTTCATGCATGCATCATATTGTTGCACATTGTTTGGTGATGCTTGTGTATCGATGTCCTTTGCGACAGGTTCTGCCCCCGAAGAATACCGTGATTACCCTAACAAAGAACCATATCAGTGCATCGAACCATCAGGCAAGCAACCAACCATTTGATCATATCGATACAATCCCATGTTCTCGCTCCTGCTCTCTTTTACTGCATTAAGACAACGCGATCCAAACTGCTGTGTGCTACGGTAGTTGAACCCATTTCCTCTGCATGACCTGTCATTGCCACAATAACTAGATGAAACCCAATAGCATGTGTAGGAGTTGATTGAGCCATATGTATGTGTTGTTCCTACCTTGCTATGCCTGCTATGCTTAGAGTCGTGTCAGGTCTGGTTCATCTGGGTGATGGGCTAGAGTGAAATGATTATGTCGGTAATGAGAGTGGTGTGGTGAACACGATTTAGTAAAGGTATCGATGAGAGGCCATGTAGGAGTACATGGTGGGTTGTTTCATTGAAGCCGACCTTAAGCACTGAGATCTGTATGTGTGATTTAAGAATCAGCTACTACCATGCATTGGGCCCGAAACCAATGGACCCTCTCGACTTCTTATTCACCCTAGTTCTCCGTCCAGGAGTTGCAAGTAGTTTCTGGTGTTTGTAGCCTACTGGAGGCCGTGGACAGCGCTGACCGTAGGGGTGGGCTGTGATGCGGTAGGTACGTGGCCGGGTGTACCGAATACCCGTTAGGTATCTCGGGAACCCTGTTCACATCGTTCGGGGCCGTATGGGAAACCTCGGCCGGACTCCCTACGGATGGAACCTGGATAGGCGATAAACCTGGACTGGAGGCTTAGGTGATTAGGTAGGTCGTGGCCGACACCCACGTTGGGCTTCCACTTGAAGGTTGCCGAGTACATGTCGTGTAAACGACGGTAAGTGGTGAGAGCGTGTATGAAGAAGTACACCCCTGCAGGGTTATCATGATCTATTCGAATAGCCGCGTCCGCGGTAAAGGACTACTTGGTTGCCTATACAGTTCATAGACAAGTAAACGGAAACTACTAAAAGACTCAAGATAAGTGTGAGTGCCGAGGAGGGCTCTTCCGCAGGAAGACGGAGGTGAATCCTCGGTAGTGTATTGAAGTGGTGAGTAGCGGACTCGTGTGCGCAAACCATTTCAAGTTGGAGTCTCGTAGGTTAGCCTAGCCAAGAGTCAAAGCTGGCTTGCTGCAATAACTCCACCAACCCTTCTTGATAATATGCATGTATGTAGGATCTGATGTAAGTCTTGCTGAGTACCTTTGTACTCATGTTGCTATAATTTACATTTTTACAGAAGACGCTGCAACCCCTTCTGATGGGTTCTACGTAGACGTTGACATCAACGAGTAGGCTAAAGGCCCAGGTGGTGACCCTGAGCTTGTGAAGGACCATGTAGTATAGCTAGGCTTTCCAAGCCTCTTTTATTTTACTAGTTGTCTGTACTCAGACAAGTTACTTCCGCTGCTGGTTTGTATGACTGTATGACTTGAATGTTGGGTCGTGAGACCCGTACCTTTGTGTATGTTATGTATGGCTCCCTGAGCCTTAAATAAAGTACTTGTGTCGTAGAGTCATGTTGTGATGCTTCGTTGTATTTGCACATATCGAGCATATTGTGTGTATGATTGAAATGCTTGGTATGTGTGGGATCTGACTATCTAGTTGTTTATCTTTAGTAGCCTCTCTTACCGGGAAATGTCTCCTGGTGTTACCGCTGAGCCATGGTAGCTTGCTACTGCTCTGGAACACTTAGGCTGGCCGGCATGTGTCCTTCTTCGTTCCTGTGTCTGTCCCTTCGGGGAAATGTCACGCATTGAGTACCGGAGTCCTGTTAGCCCGCTACAGCCCGGTTTACCGGAGTCCTGCTAGCCCAGTGCTACAGCCCGGACCCACTTGCTGATGACCGACACGTTCGAAGCTGGGTCATGGATGCCTGTCCCTGTAAGTCTGTGCCACTTTGGGTTTACGACTAGTCATGTCAGCCCGGGCTCCTTATCATATGGATGCTAGCGACACTATCATATACGTGAGCCAAAAGGCGCAAACGGTCCCGGGCAAAGGTAAGGCGACACCCGTGGGGATACCGTGCGTGAGGCCGCAAAGTGATATGAGGTGTTACCGGCTAGATCGATGTGACATCGAGTCGGGGTCCTGACAGCGTTGGTATCAATAGGCGATAAACCTGGACTGGAGGCTTAGGTGATTAGGTAGGTCGTGGCCGACACCCACGTTGGGCTTCCGCTTGAAGGATGCCGAGTACATGTCGTGTAAACGACGGTAAGTGGTGAGAGCGTGTATGAAGAAGTACCCCCTGCAGGGTTAACATGATCTATTCGAATAGCCGCGTCCGCGGTAAAGGACTACTTGGTTGCCTATACAGTTCATAGACAAGTAAATGGAAACTATTAAAAGCCTCAAGCTAAGTGTGAGTGCCGAGGATGGCTCTTCCGTAGGAAGACGGAGGTGGATCCTCGGTAGTGTATTGAAGTGGTGAGTAGTGGACTCGTGTGCGCAAAACTATTTCAAGTTGGAGTATCGTAGGATAGTCTAGCCAAGAGTCAAAGCTGGCTTGCTGCAATAACTCCACCAACCCTTCTTGATACTATGCATGTATGTAGGATCTGATGTAAGTCTTGCTGAGTACCTTTGTACTCATGTTGCTATAATCTACATTTTTACAGAAGACGCTGCAACCCCTTCTGATGGGTTCTATGTAGACGTTGACATCAACGAGTAGGCTAAGGACCCAGGTGGTGACCCTGAGCTTGTGATGGACCACATAGTATAGTCAGGCTTTCCAAGCCTCTTTTATTTTACTAGTTGTCTGTACTCAGACAAGTTACTTCCGCTGTTGGTTTGTATGATTGTATGACTTGTATGTTGGGTCGTGAGACCCGTACCTTTGTGTGTATGTTATGTATGGCTCTCTGAGCCTTAAATAAAGTACTTGTGTCGTAGAGTCATGTTGTGATGCTTCGTTGTATTTGCACATATCGAGCATATTGTGTGTATGATTGAAATGCTTGGTATGTGTGGGATCTGACTATCTAGTTGTTTATCTTTAGTAGCCTCTCTTACCGGGAAATGTCTCCTAGTGTTACCGCTGAGCCATGGTAGCTTGCTACTGCTCTGGAACCCTTAGGCTGGCCGGCATGTGTCCTTCTTCGTTCCTGTGTCTGTCCCTTCGGGGAAATGTCACGCTTTGAGTACCGGAGTCCTGTTAGCCCGCTACAGCCCGGTTTACCGGAGTCCTGCTAGCCCAGTGCTACAGCCCGGACCCACTTGCTGATGACCGACACGTTCGAAGCTGGGTCATGGATGCCTGTCCCTGTAAGTCTGTGCCACTTTGGGTTTACGACTAGTCATGTCAGCCCGGGCTCTTTATCATATGGATGCTAGCGACACTATCATATACGTGAGCCAAAAGGCGCAAACGGTCCCGGGAAAAAGGTAAGACGACACCCGTGGGGATACCGTGCGTGAGGCCGCAAAGTGATATGAGGTGTTACCAGCTAGATCGATGTGACATCGAGTCAGGGGTACTGACAGCGTTGGCATCAGAGCCGGACTGCCTGTAGGTTCTCCAAGCCAAACTGGTCGATGTTGAGTCTAGAAATTCTTTAGTTATATGTAGGGGAATTGTTTGTGGGTTGGAACGTAAGGCTCTTTTTACTCCTTATATCTTATGACATTCTGATCTGAGTCAGTCCATTCTTCCACCGGGGGTTAAGGAATTAGGATCTATTCTCTCTATCAGGATCACGTGTTACTAATCAGTAGTACCTTATAAGTTTGATGGTTACAAGCCTAGTTCAGTTCTACTACCACATTATGTTGCCAGAATGGTTTCAGAACTTTGATATGATGATGTTGAGTGTGTACGAAATCCTTTGTCAAATGTCTCAAAATCCTTTTTGAGCATTTACAGCTGTTATGCTGCCGAAATTTTGCTAGAAATTCTAATGCCTTTGCATTATGATTATGCTTTCAGATGGCCACTCGCGACCTTAATCAAGTGGTTCGCCTGACTCGATGCCTAGATGTACCCGGCCATACTGCTAAGTTGGTCAGGGTAATGACTGAGGCTGGATACCGCTGGTATCCCGAGTACACGGTCGAAGAGCAATTCCGAGATTTTAATCAAAGCCAGTATCTCTGCACTGTCAGGATATTTCCATCTTATCCTGGATCCACCGAGCCTCTTCACTGCTCCTATGGACTCGGGGTTACTATTGAGATGGCTGTGCAGGACGCCGCCTACTCTATGATGACCATTATGCGAGTCAGATCTGGTTTGTTTCGGGACTCTGACTTCCGGTATATGCCAGGATCACTTCCGGGAGCACAAGGATATCTCCAGGCTATCTATGCTGACTCCACTCAGGAGGATTCACGGACTCGCACCACTGCTGAGATGCTCGAGGATAAGGACCGTGAAAATCGGGCCTTGAGGTTAGAGCTCTTCAATACCCGTGCTGACCACTGGGCCACTTTGACTCGGTTCGCACCGGCGGTGCAAGCTGGATATTCAGATATGCGCGATCTCTATCCTGTGAGATCTGCTCTGCCAGACGTGATGGTTTGGCGTGATGTAGGAGGCATCACCCCACCTCGCGGTCTCCGCAGGCCACCGTTTGTTGGTCCAAGGCCTCATCCTAGCCCCTATGGTCCACAAGCTCCGCGAGACCGTCTGTTTCCGGATGATCATGTTGAACTTCCAGGCTATGGAGGTGACTTCTATGAGGACTACTACGGATCGGTCTGAGTTAGGGGTAGTATCACTAGTTCGCACTAGCCGTGTCGTCTATCGTCCTGCGTGACTCGTGGGATATGACCTAGTTTGTACTCTTTCCGGAGGTGTAGAAAAATAATGTATAGTAGCTTGGTATGCCTCCGATGAGATGTAATCCTCTTGTCACCATAATAGTACTTTGTTTGGTCTTGTACTAAACCCTGTATGGTGTGTATGACGATGGAATAAAAGAAGCAGTTTCTGTATCCACCATGTCATACGGATGATCATCTTGCATTCCGAGTTATTCCTTACATTATGTATCCTATGTCGGAATTTTACCATCCTGACTAAATCATTGTCTTGTTCACCTAGGATGGTCAACACGCGCGCTAACCCTGCTTCCCAAGAGCAGGCCGAGGGCAGTGAAGGCAGGAATGAAAATCTGCCTCATCCTCCTTCACTAGCCGAGGTTATGATGGAAGCTGAGAGAAACAAGCGGGAGACCAACCGTTTGTTGGAGCGTATTGAACAGAATACAGCACACCATCAAAGGGCTAACGTGGTGTCACTCAGTGATTTTATCAAATTGCATCCACCCACGTTCCACCACTCCGTCGAGCCTCTCGACGCTGATGACTGGCTTCGCAGTATCTCTCACAAACTGCGTTCCGCGCTGGTAGCGGAGGCTGACAAGGTCACCTTTGCTGCATATCATCTTGAAGGCCCCGCCAGTCTATGGTGGGAGAATTATGGAGCCATGCGCCCAGCGGGCCATGTCACAACTTGGGCTGAGTTCAGCGAGGCTTTCCGTGAACATCACATTCCGGAGGGTCTCATGGACCGTAAACGTGAAGAATTTTGCAATTTCACCCAAGGCCGACTTTCTGTGGATGCCTATAGCAGGGAGTTTGGTAATCTCGCGCGATATGCAACTGAGGAAGTGTCTACTGACGCCAAGAAGCAAGCAAGGTTCCGTAAGGGCCTTAGTCCTGAGCTTCGCCGCGACCTCCGTCTGCATGAGTGCACATCTTTTTCGAAACTTGTCAACAAAGCCATCAGTGCTGAAACTGGTCAGACTGACTATGACGCAACACGCAAGCATGGCCGTGACATGGGTTCCTCATCCGGTGCTGGTCCTCAGAAGCGCCGCGTGTGGGTACCCAACACCGCCCTGCCACCCAGGTTCACACCGAGGCCATCCTTCCAGGCGCCTCGCCCTGTCCAACAGTCTGCTCCAACCAAGCCCTATGGGGGTCCAACCAATAATGCTCCTCCACGTACCAGTTCCGTGACTTGTTTCAAATGTGGGGAATCTGGCCACTATATGCGTGAGTGTCCCCAGACCAACCCCAATCAATCTGCTAAAGCTGTTGGCCGTGGCAAGCCGACGGGAAAAATATTCCACGCCAAGCCGGTCACCGCTTCACGTGGCCATGTCAACTGTATCTCTGCCGAAGAAGCTCAAGAGGATCCCAACGTCGTTCTCGGTACGCTTCTTGTTAATTGCCACCCGGCATCTGTTCTTTTCGATACAGGAGCCTCTCATTCTTTTATATCCGAAAATTATGCTCGTTTGCATAACGTTGCATTCGGTGATATGCCAACCTCTATAGTAATTCAAACTCCGGGATCCAAATGGCAAACCTCTAGAGTAAGCCATGGAAATGAAATCCAAGTCGTCAGACTTGTTTTTCTCGCATCTTTGATAGCCCTTAAATCTTCAGATATTAATATCATTTTGGGTATGGACTGGATGTCAGCTCATCAAGCCAAAATTGATTGCTTCTCTAGGACTGTTCAACTCACCCATCCTTCGGGGAAGATAGTCAATGTCTTGACCCGAATAGCCAAGCGACAAATATATTCTCTTAACGCCAGCCCTTTGCCAGACCTTGAGGACGTTCCGGTAGTCCGTGAATTCCCGGATGTCTTTCCAGAGGAATTGCCAGGTGTTCCACCTGACAGGGATGTTGAGTTCGTAATCGACCTCATCCCCGGAACCGTTCCGATTGCTAGAAGACCCTATAAGATGGCACCCCTAGAACTAGCCGAGCTTAAGAAACAACTCGATGAATCCTTGAAAAAGGGTTTCATCCGCCCTAGTTCATCTCCGTGGGCATGCCCCGTCCTATTCGTCAAGAAAAAGGATGGTACGGATCGGATGGTTGTAGATTACCGACCTGTCAATTTGGTCACAATCAAGAACAAATATCCGCTTCCCAGGATCAACGACCTGTATGATCAGCTCGCTGGATCCTCAGTCTTCTCCAAGATGGATTTGAGGTTGGGCTACCATCAAATCAAAATCAGAAACGGGGACATTCCTAAAACGGCCTTTGTTACTCGTTATGGCCAATACGAGTACACCGTCATGTCCTTCGGTTTAACCAA
>NC_057809.1:239541094-239583192 GCF_018294505.1 Triticum aestivum
AGCCTAGTTCAGTTCTACTACCACATTATGTTGCCAGAATGGTTTCAGAACTTTGATATGATGATGTTGAGTGTGTACGAAATCCTTTGTCAAATGTCTCAAAATCCTTTTTGAGCATTTACAGCTGTTATGCTGCCGAAATTTTGCTAGAAATTCTAATGCCTTTGCATTATGATTATGCTTTCAGATGGCCACTCGCGACCTTAATCAAGTGGTTCGCCTGACTCGATGCCTAGATGTACCCGGCCATACTGCTAAGTTGGTCAGGGTAATGACTGAGGCTGGATACCGCTGGTATCCCGAGTACACGGTCGAAGAGCAATTCCGAGATTTTAATCAAAGCCAGTATCTCTGCACTGTCAGGATATTTCCATCTTATCCTGGATCCACCGAGCCTCTTCACTGCTCCTATGGACTCGGGGTTACTATTGAGATGGCTGTGCAGGACGCCGCCTACTCTATGATGACCATTATGCGAGTCAGATCTGGTTTGTTTCGGGACTCTGACTTCCGGTATATGCCAGGATCACTTCCGGGAGCACAAGGATATCTCCAGGCTATCTATGCTGACTCCACTCAGGAGGATTCACGGACTCGCACCACTGCTGAGATGCTCGAGGATAAGGACCGTGAAAATCGGTCCTTGAGGTTAGAGCTCTTCAATACCCATGCTGACCACTCGGCCACTTTGACTCGGTTCGCACCGGCGGTGCAAGCTGGATATTCAGATATGCGCGATCTCTATCCTGTGAGATCTGCTCTGCCAGACGTGATGGTTTGGCGTGATGTAGGAGGCATCACCACACCTCGCGGTCCCCGCAGGCCACCGTTTGTTGGTCCAAGGCCTCATCCTAGCCCCTATGGTCCACAAGCTCCGCGAGACCGTCTGTTTCCGGATGATCATGTTGAACTTCCAGGCTATGGAGGTGACTTCTATGAGGACTACTACGGATCGGTCTGAGTTAGGGGTAGTATCACTAGTTCGCACTAGCCGTGTCGTCTATCGTCCTGCGTGACTCGTGGGATATGACCTAGTTTGTACTCTTTCCGGAGGTGTAGAAAAATAATGTATAGTAGCTTGGTATGCCTCCGATGAGATGTAATCCTCTTGTCACCATAATAGTACTTTGTTTGGTCTTGTACTAAACCCTGTATGGTGTGTATGACGATGGAATAAAAGAAGCAGTTTCTGTATCCACCATGTCATACGGATGATCATCTTGCATTCCGAGTTATTCCTTACATTATGTATCCTATGTCGGAATTTTACCATCCTGACTAAATCATTGTCTTGTTCACCTAGGATGGTCAACACGCGCGCTAACCCTGCTTCCCAAGAGCAGGCCGAGGGCAGTGAAGGCAGGAATGAAAATCTGCCTCATCCTCCTTCACTAGCCGAGGTTATGATGGAAGCTGAGAGAAACAAGCGGGAGACCAACCGTTTGTTGGAGCGTATTGAACAGAATACAGCACACCATCAGAGGGCTAACGTGGTGTCACTCAGTGATTTTATCAAATTGCATCCACCCACGTTCCACCACTCCGTCGAGCCTCTCGCGCTGATGACTGGCTTCGCAGTATCTCTCACAAACTGCGTTCCGCGCTGGTAGCGGAGGCTGACAAGGTCACCTTTGCTGCATATCATCTTGAAGGCCCCGCCAGTCTATGGTGGGAGAATTATGGAGCCATGCGCCCAGCGGGCCATGTCACAACTTGGGCTGAGTTCAGCGAGGCTTTCCGTGAACATCACATTCCGGAGGGTCTCATGGACCGTAAACGTGAAGAATTTTGCAATTTCACCCAAGGCCGACTTTCTGTGGATGCCTATAGCAGGGAGTTTGGTAATCTCGCGCGATATGCAACTGAGGAAGTGTCTACTAACGCCAAGAAGCAAGCAAGGTTCCGTAAGGGCCTTAGTCCTGAGCTTCGCCGCGACCTCCGTCTGCATGAGTGCACATCTTTTTCGAAACTTGTCAACAAAGCCATCAGTGCTGAAACTGGTCAGACTGACTATGACGCAACACGCAAGCATGGCCGTGACATGGGTTCCTCATCCGGTGCTGGTCCTCAGAAGCGCCGCGTGTGGGTACCCAACACCGCCCTGCCACCCAGGTTCACACCGAGGCCATCCTTCCAGGCGCCTCGCCCTGTCCAACAGTCTGCTCCAACCAAGCCCTATGGGGGTCCAACCAATAATGCTCCTCCACGTACCAGTTCCGTGACTTGTTTCAAATGTGGGGAATCTGGCCACTATATGCGTGAGTGTCCCCAGACCAACCCCAATCAATCTGCTAAAGCTGTTGGCCGTGGCAAGCCGACAGGAAAAATATTCCACGCCAAGCCGGTCACCGCTTCACGTGGCCATGTCAACTGTATCTCTGCCGAAGAAGCTCAAGAGGATCCCAACGTCGTTCTCGGTACGCTTCTTGTTAATTGCCACCCGGCATCTGTTCTTTTCGATACAGGAGCCTCTCATTCTTTTATATCCGAAAATTATGCTCGTTTGCATAACGTTGCATTCGGTGATATGCCAACCTCTATGGTAATTCAAACTCCGGGATCCAAATGGCAAACCTCTAGAGTAAGCCATGGAAATGAAATCCAAGTCGACAGACTTGTTTTTCTCGCATCTTTGATAGCCCTTAAATCTTCAGATATTAATATCATTTTGGGTATGGACTGGATGTCAGCTCATCAAGCCAAAATTGATTGCTTCTCTAGGACTGTTCAACTCACCCATCCTTCGGGGAAGATAGTCAATGTCTTGACCCGAATAGCCAAGCGACAAATATATTCTCTTAACGCCAGCCCTTTGCCAGACCTTGAGGACGTTCCGGTAGTCCGTGACTTCCCAGATGTCTTTCCAGAGGAATTGCCAGGTGTTCCACCTGACAGGGATGTTGAGTTCGTAATCGACCTCATCCCCGGAACCGTTCCGATTGCTAGAAGACCCTATAAGATGGCACCCCTAGAACTAGCCGAGCTTAAGAAACAACTCGATGAATCCTTGAAAAAGGGTTTCATCCGCCCTAGTTCATCTCCGTGGGCATGCCCCGTCCTATTCGTCAAGAAAAAGGATGGTACGGATCGGATGGTTGTAGATTACCGACCTGTCAATTTGGTCACAATCAAGAACAAATATCCACTTCCCAGGATCAACGACCTGTATGATCAGCTCGCTGGATCCTCAGTCTTCTCCAAGATGGATTTGAGGTTGGGCTACCATCAAATCAAAATCAGAAATGGGGACATTCCTAAAACGGCCTTTGTTACTCGTTATGGCCAATACGAGTACACCGTCATGTCCTTCGGTTTAACCAACGCTCCAGCCACCTTTTCTCGGTTAATGAACTCAATCTTCATGGAGTATTTGGATAAATTCGTCGTAGTTTACCTCGATGATATACTCATCTACTCCAAGAACGAGGAAGAACATGCCGAACATTTAAGGCTAGTGTTGAAGAAACTTCGAGAGCATCGCCTTTATGCCAAATTTTCAAAATGTGAATTCTGGTTGTCAGAAGTGACCTATCTGGGTCATGTAATATCTGGTAAAGGTATTGCTGTTAACCCTGAGCGAGTTCAAGCCGTCCTTAATTGGACTCCACCTGAATCGGTCAAGCAAGTTCGGAGTTTTCTAGGCTTAGCGAGCTATTGCCGTCGCTTTGTCGAGAACTTCTCCAAAGTTGCCAAACCTCTAACCGAACTCCTCAAGAAAGATAAGAAGTTCGAATGGACTCCACAATGTGAGCACGGCTTTCAGGAACTGAAAAGACGCCTGACCTCTGCTCCCGTTCTGGTACCGCCAGACTTCTCCAAGGACTTTGTTATCTACTGCGACGCCTCGCGACAAGGCCTAGGTTGCATTCTTATGCAAGATCGACACGTAATTGCTTACGCTTCACGGCAATTGCACCCACATGAGGAGAATTATCCTACTCATGATCTAGAGCTTGCAGCCGTAGTCTATGCACTTAAGACCTGGCGACATTACCTCCTCGGTAATCGTTGCGAAATATTCACTGATCACCAAAGTCTGAAGTACATCTTCACCCAATCGGATTTGAATCTCAGGCAGAGACGTTGGGTTGAATTGATCACAGACTTCGATTTAGGAATAACCTACACCCCAGGGAAAGCCAACGTCATGGCTGATGCACTAAGTCGTAAATCTTATTGTAACAACCTGATGTTACAACAAAGTCAACCGCTTCTCCATGAGGAATTTCGGAAGCTTAACCTTCACATTGTACCTCAAGGTTTTCTTTCCACCTTGGTGGCAAAACCTACCCTTACAGATCAAATTATTAAAGCACAGAAGGTAGATCCGGGAATCTCCCGCATCAAGAGGAACATTCAGAAAGGAATTGCGAATTGTTTCTCCATTAATGATCAAGGGGTAGTATACTTCGGGGATCGACTAGTGGTTCCCAAAGTGCGCAACCTAAGGCGATTAATCCTTAAGGAAGCTCATGAATCTCCTCTCACCATTCATCCCGGTAGTACTAAAATGTATCAGGACCTACGCCAGAGGTTCTGGTGGACTAGGATGAAGAGAGAAATCGCTCAGTATATTGCAAATTGCGACATCTGTCGTCGTGTAAAAGCAGAGCATCAACGGCCTGCTGGCACCCTTCAACCCTTAGCTATTCCTGAATGGAAATGGGATAAAATTGGTATGGATTTCATTACCGGGTTTCCCAGGACCAAGAGAGGGAATAATGCTATTTTCGTCGTGGTCGATCGTCTTTCCAAAGTAGCTCATTTCTTACCTGTTCGTGAGAGTATAACCGCTAGTCAGCTGGCAGATTTGTACATCTCCCGAATAGTGTCTCTCCATGGTGTTCCTTTGGAAATTAACTCGGATCGAGGAAGTCTTTTCACCTCTCGATTTTGGAAAAGCTTCCAAAATGCTACGGGAACCCGTCTCTCCTTCAGCACCGCTTTCCACCCTCAGTCGAGTGGTCAAGTGGAACACGTCAACCAAATTCTAGAAGACATGCTTCGAGCCTCTGTTATCTCTTTCGGAATGGACTGGGAGAAGTGCCTTCCATTTGCCGAATTCGCTTACAACAACAGCTATCAATCTAGCTTGGGTAAAGCCCCTTTTGAAGTTCTCTATGGACGACGATGTCGAACACCCCTTAACTGGTCAGAGACCGGGGAAAGACAATTCTTTGGCCCGGATATGATTCAGGAAGCAGAAGAACAAGTTCGTATCGTTCGTGAAAAGTTGAAAACAGCCCAATCTCGTCAAAAGAGTCAATATGACCGAAAACATAAGGCTATGACTTTCGAGGTTGACGAGAAGGCTTATCTTCGGGTCACCCCTCTGAAGGGAACCCATCGTTTCGGTATCAAAGGCAAATTGGCTCCTCGTTACATTGGACCTTTTCGCATTCTCGCCAAACGAGGAGAAGTTGCCTACTAGTTGGAACTACCTCCGCACCTCTCCAGAGTTCACGATGTCTTCCACGTTTCTCAACTCAGGCGTTGCTTCTCGGATCCTATCCGTGAAGTGGACCACGAAACGCTTGATCTCCAAGATGATCTTACATATCGAGAGTACCCCATTCGTATCCTCGATCAAGCCGAACGTACCACCCGACGTCATAATATCAAGTTTCTCAAGGTTCATTGGTCGCACCATTCTGAGGATGAAGCAACTTGGGAAAGGGAGGATCGTCTTCGACTTGAATATCCCGCCTTCTTCCTGGAGGAACCCAAATCTCGGGACGAGATTCTTTTGAGTGGGGGTGAGTTGTCACACCCTAGCTAGTCATGCATTAGAGTGTTGCATCATGTTTACTCTTTCATCAGAAACTTGAAATGGGGATGACAGAACCCCCAGTCCCCTCTGAAACCAACTAGGGTTACTAAAATAATTTTTCAATGAACCTGAAATGCCCTTCTAAAATGCCCATCATTTTTGTCTTGGTTCAGAACCTCTGCCAAAAATGGTGCACATTTTCCTAGGCCATCCTAGGGTTTTTGAATTAAATCATAAATATTTGAATTTGGGCATTTAAAATAATATAAAATATTTAAATGCTCAAATATCTCCAAACTAAAATGTTTCATGTTGGAAATAATCCAACTATGGGCCAGGAATAGTTTGGTGATTTTTGAAGTTGCCTAGGTATTTTATTTAATTCAACAAAGTTGCAAATATATTAAATAAAAACAGAAACAGAAAAAAAGGGGAAAACTTACCTGGCGCCACCGCAGGCCCACCAGCCAGCCCACCTGGCCGGCCCAGCCCGGCCACCGCTCCAGCGAGCTGCTTGGCTTGCCAGGCAGGCAGCCAAGGTGCTCGGCGGCGGCACCGCAGCTCGCCACGCAGCTGCACGCCGCCCGGCCTCCCCCTCTCGCCGCCCTGATGGCCTGGACGAGCTCCACGTCGCGCCCCGACCCTCCTGGACACCTCCATTCGCCCCCAGCTCCTCTCCCTCGCGCTCCCACGCCATGGCCGACGCCACCGTCGCTGCACCACTGTCGTAGCCGTGCTCCCCGTCGTCTCCACGCCGCGCCACCCTGTCCAGAAGCTCCGCCGCCCTCTACTCCTTCGAGCTAGCCGAGCCCCGAGCGCTCGCGTGCCTCGAAGCCGCCGCACCAACCTCGCCCGAACCGCCATCGCCGGAGATCCCCTTCGCCGTTGCCACCGCAGCAGCTCGTCCCCGACCACGCCGTCCTCTCCGTCAAGACCACAGTGAGCTGGGCTAACTTCCCCTTCCTCTCTTTCTCTCTCTCGAGCACCACAGCGAGCGCACCAAGCTCACCCGCACGCGCCGTCGCGGACCTCGTCGCCGACGTGCTTCCGGCCACACTCCGGCCACAAGATGGTGTCCATCTTGCTCACCGAGTCCCACAGCACCTAGCTAGCCACTCCACGAGCCTCACCGACCCCTCTAGCGCCAAGTTCATCCTCGACCGAACCCCGGTGGCCGCCAAAGTCGTCGCCGGCGCCAACTCCAGCCACCCCGACCCCAACGGACTCCGCCAAGAGCTGCGGGTTGTCCTCAGCTCCACTCCGGTGGTCTCCGCGGTCCATTTGGTGGCCGAAATGGCCAAAACCACTCCCGCCGCCGCGTCGGGCTCGCCGGCGGCTAAACGCCGGCAGCCGACTTTGACTTTGACCACGGGTGGGCCCTGGTTGACTCCCCTGAGTCAATGACAGGTGGGGCCCAGCCCTGTTAATTAAACAGGATTAGTTTTAATTAAATTTTAATTAAATTAATCACCCTGACATGCGGGACCCACTGTCAGGTTTGACCCAGACCTGTTCCGTTGACCTGCTGACGTCACACTGACGTCAGGCTGACGCAGTAATTGATTTTCTGGATTTAAATTAAATCAGGAAATTCCAGAATATTATTTAAACTTCAAAAATTCATAACTTTTATTCTGTAACTCCAAATTGGACAAATTATATATGAAAAATGATCAGAAAAATCCAATCTATCCATCTGTACTATTTTCATGCATGATCAAACAAGTTAAATTGATGTTTTAAGCAGAATAAGGAAAAGCACTTAAAGAGGCCATGTTTGAGTTTGAAATTTGAATCTTTGATTCAAATTTGTTGAAACCCTTCTGGTTTTAGTTGCATTAGCCCAACACACTCATATTGCCATGTTTCATGCATGCATCATATTGTTGCACATTGTTTGGTGATGCTTGTGTATCGATGTCCTTTGCGACAGGTTCTGCCCCCGAAGAATACCGTGATTACCCTAACGAAGAACCATATCAGTGCATCGAACCATCAGGCAAGCAACCAACCATTTGATCATATCGATACAATCCCATGTTCTCGCTCCTGCTCTCTTTTACTGCATTAAGACAACGCGATTCAAACTGCTGTGTGCTACGGTAGTTGAACCCATTTCCTCTGCATGACCTTTCATTGCCACAGTAACTAGATGAAACCCACTAGCATGTGTAGGAGTTGATTGAGCCATATGTATGTGTTGTTCCTACCTTGCTATGCCTGCTATGCTTAGAGTCGTGTCAGGTCTGGTTCATCTGGGTGATGGGCTAGAGTGAAATGATTATGTCGGTAATGAGAGTGGTGTGGTGAACACGATTTGGTAAAGGTATCGATGAGAGGCCATGTAGGAGTACATGGTGGGTTGTTTCATTGAAGCCGACCTTAAGCACTGAGATCTGTATGTGTGATTTAAGAATCATCTACTACCATGCATTGGGCCCGAAACCAATGGACCCTCTCGGCTTCTTATTCACCCTAGTTCTCCGTCCAGGAGTTGCAAGTAGTTTCTGGTGTTTGTAGCCTACTGGAGGCCGTGGACAGCGCTGACCGTAGGGGTGGGCTGTGATGCGGTAGGTACGTGGCCGGGTGTACCGAATACCCGTTAGGTATCTCGGGAACCCTGTTCACATCGTTCGGGGCCGCATGGGAAACCTCGGCCGGACTCCCTGCGGATGGAACCTGAATAGGCGATAAACCTGGACTGGAGGCTTAGGTGATTAGGTAGGTCGTGGCCGACACCCACGTTGGGCTTCCGCTTGAAGGTTGCCGAGTACATGTCGTGTAAACGACGGTAAGTGGTGAGAGCGTGTATGAAGAAGTACCCCCTGCAGGGTTAACATGATCTATTCGAATAGCCGCGTCCGCGGTAAAGGACTACTTGGTTGCCTATACAGTTCATAGACAAGTAAATGGAAACTGTTAAAAGCCTCAAGACAAGTGTGAGTGCCGAGGATGGCTCCTCCGTAGGAAGACGGAGGTGGATCCTCGGTAGTGTATTGAAGTGGTGAGTAGTGGACTCGTGTGCGCAAAACCATTTCAAGTTGGAGTATCGTAGGTTAGCCTAGCCAAGAGTCAAAGCTGGCTTGCTGCAATAACCCCACCAACCCTTCTTGATACTATGCATGTATGTAGGATCTGATGTAAGTCTTGCTGAGTACCTTTGTACTCATGTTGCTATAATCTACATTTTTACAGAAGACGCTGCAACCCCTTCTGATGGGTTCTATGTAGACGTTGACATCAACGAGTAGGCTAAAGACCCAGGTGGTGACCCTGAGCTTGTGAAGGACCACATAGTATAGCCAGAGGCTTTCCAAGCCTCTTTTATTTTACTAGTTGTCTGTACTCAGACAAGTTACTTCCGCTGCTGGCTTGTATGATTGTATGACTTGTATGTTGGGTCGTGAGACCCGTACCTTTGTGTGTATGTTATGTATGGCTCACTGAGCCTTAAATAAAGTACTTGTGTCATAGAGTCATGTTGTGATGCTCCGTTGTATTTGCACATATCGAGCATATTGTGTGTATGATTGAAATGCTTGGTATGTGTGGGATCTGACTATCTAGTTGTTTATCTTTAGTAGCCTCTCTTACCGGGAAATGTCTCCTAGTGTTACCGCTGAGCCATGGTAGCTTGCTACTGCTCTGGAACACTTAGGCTGGCCGGCATGTGTCCTTCTTCGTTCCTGTGTCTGTCCCTTCGGGGAAATGTCACGCTTTGAGTACCGGAGTCCTGTTAGCCCGCTACAGCCCGGTTTACCGGAGTCCTGCTAGCCCAGTGCTACAGCCCGGACCCACTTGCTGATGACCGACACGTTCGAAGCTGGGTCATGGATGCCTGTCCCTATAAGTCTGTGCCACTTTGGGTTTACGACTAGTCATGTCAGCCCGGGCTCTTTATCATATGGATGCTAGCGACACTATCATATACGTGAGCCAAAAGGCGCAAACGGTCCCGGGAAAAAGGTAAGACGACACCCGTGGGGATATCGTGCGTGAGGCCACAAAGTGATATGAGGTGTTACCAGCTAGATCGATGTGACATCGAGTCAGGGGTCCTGACATTGATGAAGACTACCATGAATTTATCGAGGAAGTCCATGAATACCTTGTTCATCATATGCATGAAGAAATCAGGGGCATTGGTGAGACCAAAGGACATAACTGTATATTCATAAAGACCGTACTGAGTGGTAAAGGCGGTCTTAGGAATATCCTCCTTTTTAATCTTGAGCTGATGATATCGAGTCCATAAATCAACCTTGGAGAATACTTTGGCCCCACTGAGTTGATCACACAAGTCATCAATCCTTGGCAGCGGATATTTAGTTTTGATGGTGACATCGTTCAAATGACGGTAATCCACACACATGCAGAGGCTGCCATCCTTTTTGTCCACGAAGATAGCAAGTGATCCCCATGGTGAAGAGCTGGGATAGATATATCCTTTTTGGAGCATTCCATCAAGCTGTTTCATTAGCTCCACTAATTCTGATGAGGGCATCCAGTAATACTTCTTGTATAACATTGCGGTTCTAGGCACAAGATCTATTGCGAACCCAAGCTCTCGATCTAGTGGCATGCCTGGTAGCTCTTCTAGAAATAGATTAGGAAACTCACTGACCATAGGAATTAATTCCAATTCAGCCACAGCGGTGAAGGCCATTTCTTTCTTGGGTATGCTTCTGCGAGCATAGAATCTGGTAGTCTGCCCCTTTTGACTAGTCAAAGTGACTTCTCGAGTCGCGCAATTTATGCATACTTGGTATTGAGTCAGCCAATTCATACCCAAGATAACGTCTAGTTTAGCAGACTCAATAATTATCAAAGAAGTTGAAAAGCAGACTTCGTTGACATTGATTTCCAGATTACGACAGACCAGATTGCTCTTGATTAAGGATCCCGTGGTTTATACCAGCATATTCTCGCCCAATAGCGAACAAGGAAATTTGTTTTGGGCAACAGAACTCCGGGGGATAAAAGAGTGGGAAGCCCCAGAGTCAAATAAAATTACTGCAGGTATGTTGTTAACAGGAAACATACCAATGACGACTTCGGGGTTTTCTTGGGCTTCATCTATGGAGAGGTGATGAACGTGCCCAGTGATGCGGTGCTGGTCCAGGAATGATTCTATAAAGTTGACTTGTGGCTTGAATAGAGCATTTGCCTTACTGTTCTTGGGATACTGTCTGGCATAATATCTGGTTTTCCCACAATGGAACCAAGCATTGATGTGCTGGCACTACTCATGCACTGGGTTGGGCACGGCATTCTTGACTTGGGTGGTGGTCTTGTTAACATTTTGTTGCCAATTGGGCTTGTATTCCACCTGAGTCTGCTGCCAGGTACGAGCCTTTTGCATGAGTTGCCTTTGGCTCAAACTTGCGCTTGTGGTCATTATTGACAGGCCTGTTGTCTGACACGAGCTTGTGCTCCCTTTCCGCAATGAAAGTTTTGTTCACCAGAGTTTGAAAATCTGGGAAATCAAACATGCTGAGAGTACACCGGATTTGCGGGTTTAATCCACCAAGAAATCTGTCAATCTTTCTTTCTTCAGTGGCCACGTCGTGAAGGGAGTAACGTGACAAATGATTGAATTTTTGCAAATATTCACCCACAGACTGATTTCCTTGGATGAGCGCGAGAAATGCTTGCTGCTTAGTCTTCATAATTCCAGTAGGGATATGATATTTCCGGAACTGATCCGTGAATTTCGACCAGGTGATTTCCTCATCAGCAGGCCACATGGATTTTATATTTTCCCACCATATGGCAACATCGCCTTCAAGATAATGAGTTACAAATGGAACTTTATCACCTTCTTCAGTACGAGCAATATCAAGTTCCTCTCAATGGTTCACAGCCAATCGTGTGCTTCCAAGGGGTCAATAACCTGACTGAAACTGGGAGGCTTGGTCCTCTGAAAATCTGACAGCTTTGTGTGATCACCGTTCTAATTCCCATTCTACCCAACCATAGCTTGCACACTTTTTAAAATTTCAATCAGATAATTATTCCGTCTGTCCTCAAACATACGTAGCAGTTGCTCGGTGGAGGGCGGATGTGGCGGTGGAGGCGGTGGTGGAACGTACGGCTCGGGGGAGTGTCCTGCCTATCATGCGGAACGACGAACAGGAGTACCCTCGCGAACGTTGCTATTGCTGCCTCCCCGCGGCATCCTACTGTGATTTTTCCCAAGGCTAGCAACAAAAGCCCGAGAAAAACCGAGATGACGAATAAAACACGGCGAAAGAAATAGAGTTCCAACATAAGTATACATAGACTCATACTTGAAAGATACATAACATGCCAGGTTCAACTACCCTCATACATGAAAGGAAACCTCATGACTCGTACGACTACACTCGAACATCATCGGGACGACTACAAATACTCAGAAGCTCTACTGCTCTGCTAGGGCTGCGGGATCCTCTCCTGACTCGGATCCTGAACTGACGTGGTTAACTGAGACATCTGGGTTCAAGGTAACACGGTGACGTTGCCTTGAGGGCGCTCCCTCAGGGGCAGGTGCAGGGTGAAGCATCGGGGCTACAGGAGTAGTGAGAAGTGGAACCCACTCAGCAGGGGCACTGAGAGGATTCACGGTCGAGGTGCCCGAGCTACTCGAAGGAGTAACCGGTGAAACAAGGGAACTAGAACTGACTGGAATATAAGGAGTAAATCCAAGGGAGGATGGAGTAGTGGCAGATCTAGTAGAGACTAGAGCAGATGCTAAAGCAGTACGGGCACGAGTCAGCTCTCGAGCCAGCTCGTGGATCAAAAGATAGCTAGCGGTGATGTAACGAGCAATATGGCTAGCAATACTATCGGACTCTGGATCAATGATAGGGAAGCGGACACGACCTTTGTCGTGCAGAGAAGGATAGTAGTAGAAGCTTGGGTGGTTCTGCATCCGGACCTCGTTGTAACGAAGCTCAACAAGGACCTCAAATGTAGCAAACTGGACAGCCTAGGATGCGGTAGAAGCATAACCGCTCCGAGAGGTACGAGTCTAAGTGCTGGAGTCGGAACTGGTGCGCAGAGTAACCACTGCGTGATACTCATACACCGAGTCAGCTAGACACTCCCAGTACAGACGATAAACTGGATCGTCACCGAGGGGGTACAGCTGACACCACACGTTACGAAGAACATGCGGCGATGTGTACGGCATCAGCTGCAACTAGCACGGATATGACACTGGAGCCATCTACACTCACAACCATTAGTAGGTTAGCATAAAAATAAGACAAGTATATGCAATGCAACAACCAGCTAGCAATGCTGCCGGTAATCAACATAAACTCATATATACCGTCAAGTCAACACGTCATAGAATAGCATGGCCTACAGTCAGCCCGGCTCTAATACCAAGCATTGTAGCACCCCGGCTCAGAGCAACCGGTTTACCATGCATTGCCAGCCCAGAGACCATATCTTCTGGCAACACACAACATCTTGGTACCGAAAACAACCGCTTTATTGATGCTAGCGGATCAAAGTTTACATTACAACATCTAGGCAAGGCCAGGCAGCACAAACGATGCAGCTGGACAATATGTATATTATTTAGTGAACATAAAGGCCTCGATAATAACAACTACGCGGCAGCGGAACAACGTCATAGCGGAAGCTCCATAGCACAGGGACACCGATGTGGACACAATCTAGACTCGGACAACATTCCTCTCCAACAAGGCTTTTCCTGAAAGCTGGCATGACACGCCAGGTTAGTACATTGAATGTACTTGCAAGCTCACAACAGACATAAACATAATGAAAAACAATATCATGATATTTAACCAATTATTAATAATGCAACAATATATTCAACATGTTGTGATCATATCCTTGTGAGGAAAAATTCCTCTTACCAATGGTGATCACTTCTTGGATCACCACGATACCAACCTCAAAATCATAACCGTGAATATCTCGTGATCCTTCCGGCGATCACAACCTCAACCCATACTAGGTCTAAAACAATGATCCTTCCGGTGATCACAACCACGACCAACACTTGGTCTTGTCCAACCCGATGGCCTTCCTGCCATCATCAACAGTGCAGAGTTCATAACTTAGTGTGCAAGTTTTATTAAATGTTGACCCATGGTGTGACCTTCTTTTGATCGAGTCCGTAACCGTGGAGTCGGCTATCGATAGATTAATACACTCTGCGGAGGTAGCACACTGTACCCACACCATGGAACCCATGGCCTCGTACTCCCAGTCGGGTGCACCAACGGCATTCTGACGAAACCACTCCATTGCCATGACACTTTCTTGGCCACTCCGACCCACTCCCAACTGGGCTAGTCCTGGGTGGCCCCGTGTCTACCAAAGACACAACGACCACCGTCATGGCTAAAACGTCCCTCGCAGGGATCATTACCAAAAATCTCAACAACGGGCACACAAGGTTGTGTCTGCTTACCGGGCCAGGGTACCGCACGCCCATAAACTTCCCTAGTTGGAGGCACCGACCAGAGGCATGACAACGGACCGAATAAAGGCCTTCCCATATAGGCAAATGTGGTTGCACTGGGAAAAACTCGATTCAGTGGCACCATGACCCGGTAAATGACATATTCAAGTTGTATTATTTTCAGGTTTAACTTAAATTGAAACTAACCGGTGTCATAGTATGCCATGAAGTGTAATAATTACATATGCATCACATATTAACAAAAAAGACCGAGTCAACAATATCCACACTAAGCATAACCATCAACAACTCTTGACACTCCTCTAGTCAAGATTAAACCTCACATTAAACAGAATCTTTTCTAACAAGTTTTATCATTTTTCTCATGCAAGAAAAATTAACTTCAATTAATTACTTATATCCATAACCATATTATTTCTACCATAGCAAAAATTAATTCTAGTCTCTTTATCAACTTAGTTAGCTCTAAACTTTTTGTAACACAAGCATATTAACTTGAACAAGCACTTAATACAATATGAATAACACAACAATGATCTATATGCATGGATTAAATCATTCATTCAAGTAGGAAAATCATAAATATTGCAGTGGCACCATGAAAATGTTGTTGTGGCTTGCCTTAGTGCAGATGAGGTTCACAAACCTCCTGGTGATCCTCAAGACAAGCTTCACTACTCTGAAAAAAATTACAAACACAAAAAGAAATCATCAAGAACCCTTCTTAAAATCACCATAAAATCTAGACAGCAGGGAAAAATCCCATTTTCGGTGAGCTCTAGATTTCTTTGCAAAGAACATAATGCAAAAAGAATCAATTCATTTGGACTTATGGTTGAAAAGTTATAGTTGTTTGAAGCTCTCTGGATAAATATGAATTTCAATTTAAATAAATAGACTGGAGGGGGGGGGGTGACATCGAAGACATAAAGCCTCGGGGCGCAACCACTCGTACCACTTCGCGCGCGTACTGAGTGGATAACTAGCGGGCCCCGCTAGTCAGATGATGGGGAGAGGGGAAACGAGACAGGGGGCGGTGCGACTTCACCGGAGATAAAATATTACAAAAAGTCATGCAATATTTTTTCTCACGAAAGTGCCCTAGGGTTCCAAGAATATTTGTGAATTTTCTCAGATTTTTGTGGGCAAGAAAAATTGGGGTTGCTTTGGAGCACATTGATCTAGCTAGGGTTTAAGGGAGGGAAATGAATATTTTTCATTAAGGAAAAATATTCCAAATATTATTTTGAGATGAACTAGAGGGGGGGATGATGGTTAGAGAGGGAAATGGGACACTTTGGTGAAATCCAAGGGGTACCCAAGTGTTTAAGTCCATATGAAAGGATTCAAAAACTCCAAATTTCAAAATCAATCCACTGAAAATTAGGCAAATAAAGGAGGGCAAAAACCAGGTTGTCACATGCACGATCAAGAAGAGAAAAAAACTAAGGAGTACAAATCGAAATAACCTGATGAGGCTGTGGTGTCAATAAAGCAGGGCCGGTGGAGTTGAATATGGCATCCGTGGAGTAGGTCCGGTGGAGTGGACGAAGGCTTCGGCTGGCACAGTGTATAGTGCTTTCGGTGAGGTGGATGTGTTGCGGCAGATGAGGGCTTGTATGAAGGGCCAGCAATGGGGCAGATGAGGGAGTCAGTGAAGGGCCTACACTGTGGTGGACAAGGGCGCTGGTTAAGCAGATCCGGTGCGGTGGACCATGATGGCGGTCAAGGAGGTCTGGAGTAGTGGACAAGCCAGTCGCTGAAGCGGCTCCGGTGAAGTGGTGAGTTGGCAGTTGGGGGTTCCAAGGTGCGGAAGGTAGATCCGGTAGGGTGTGAGGTCCACCGCTGCGGCGGAGGACTAGATTCGGCGCCTTGCCATGGTTGGGGGGGTCGGGGAGGGGAAGGGGTGGGGCTCTGGGGAAGAATGTTGGGGGCAAAGAGGGGAAAACAGTGGAGTTACCAAAGCATCCCTTTTCTGTTCATGTGGCAGGGGTAAAACAGGAATATTGCAGGGCTAAACTTTCGGGCGCGAGATATTTTGATGTGAGCGGGAAGTTTCAAAGCTTTTGGCGCCTGAAATTATAAGTGTTCTGCTCTTGTACGGCCGACTATGATATCATGGCCGAGAATTTATTTGTTTTGCACGCAAAAAAGTGCAAGTTTTGAGAATCAATGTCTCCAACTCGAAACTTAGATTGTCCATTCAATTCAAATATGGATCGTTGAGCTAGTACAAGAAAATACCATCATACTGTCCAGTTCAGATGAAATTCCAAATGTGTTTATCCTAAATATGATGACAAAAGCGAAAATGTGTATGTGTATGAATAAAGTGGATGATTATAAAGTTTGAACATGCCCGTATGTGTATATCTCTAGGTTTTATATATGAATTTGAAATCACGAAATCCAGGCTTAAAAAATGTACCTTCCTTTAAATGATTTACAAAAGCTAATGATGGAGTCGAATTCCAAAATTCCAATCTTAGGTTTGTAATTCTGGTACATCAAGGTATATCACGCATGTCCAAAAGTATCCTTATCTCATAGTCCAAACTCTGAAACAAATTGATCAACCATGAGTGCACACAGTATTGACCATATATATCTCAATTACGCTAAAGCCCCTCAAATATAGACACCTCACTCTTTATCTGAAGCAAACTCCCCCCCCCTCACACAAGTCGTTCTCTCCCCCAGACACGAACACACGAGCACATTAACACCCCCTCTCTTCTAAAGTCCGGACCCCAATATAGGTCTCTATCACTTTGTCTCTCGAGCATGCACACATCTCTTACCCCACTCTCTAGATCTCCCGGCATCTCTCTTTGCCAAGCAGACACACACTATGTAGAGTGTATCTTTCCCATACACACAAAACGTCGCCCCCAAACGTTTATCTCCCTAGTTATGTGGTTCTCGCACACTCACCTCACACACCACCCCCACTACAAACAAGCACACTTTGTCTCCTTGTGCACCACTCTCCTCTTCCTATCTCTCCCACATGCGGGCCTGCCCCATCTCCTTCCCTGTATAAATATATGCCATGACTCTTTACATAGCTCCATAATGTATCATCGTTCTCAATCTCACATGTTGTTCTCTACACCGTCTATTCTAGATCTCTCATGAAGTCCCTATCACACACACGATGACTCGCTTCCCTTGCATCTCCGTACATAGGCCAATTTTGAACAACATCAACATTGTCTCCCTATCTATACGCCATTTATGGACACAAACAACCCTTGTCTCCCTTCTCTTCCTCTCTCTCTTCGTCTCTCTCTCTCTCTCTCTCTCTCTCTCTCTCTCTCTCTCTCTCTCGCTCTCACACCCCTCTCCCATACACACTCGATGTCTCTTTGAAATAGTCTGCTCCCCAGCCGCACCCATGCTATCCCGCTACTACACATGCCTTTGTCTCTCTATGACACACATGTCACACCATTCCCCCTTCCCTTATACTAGGTGTACATCATTAGTGGTCTCTCTACTCCACATACACCACTTCCTCTCACACACAAACACGCACACAAACACACACAAACACGCACAAACACCCATTTATCTGGATCCTCATCTCTCCCCATGTCTGCATGTGTATCTCACACACTCACTCTCTGATTATGTCTATGTGTCTCCATGTTACACAACACAAAGCCCCATGCACATGTCTCTCTCAATCCTCCACACACATAGACACAAAGAATCTTTTATCATTGCCTCAGTCTCTAGACATATCACACACGCACACTGTCTATCTATCTCGCAAACACGCCCAACAAGGGTTTCCCCATGAATAACTTACCGTCTATTCATCAACAGTCGTGACAGTACGGCGAACACGAGACGTGAAAAAGAATAAATCTACACGTGCGTAGACCACCTAGAATGACTACTAGGACTAGAGCAAGCCAAAAACGCGCCGCCGTCACCCCCTCCTTATCAACGACGGGAAAACCTTTGTTTTACACAGTCGAGAAGTCATTATGCTAAGGCCCCACATGCTAAAGCGTTGAATAGAATGCTACAGTTGGTGATGATGGTTTGTATCTCAATACTTATACTTCTTATCTTATAAAAAACCGAGTTGGCGATGATGGTACGCATGCCATCTTACAATATAGACCGTCCGATCTATATCTGACTGATGGAAATTAAACTAAACGATACCCGCACCTCTCTCCACACTTGCAAACAAGGCCTTACCTCATTCCTCCTTATCTCCAACAACCTCATTGTTGAGCAATTAAAAAAGGAAGCCTTTGGAACAAACTGGCCTAGCGGCCTCTGTTGGTGTCATCCATCCCCATGCCTCCGCTCAGTCCGACCACCAATCACCACCACGCCCCACTCCTCTTAACCTTATCTCCTATTTCTCGATATATCATTAGTTTTTACACATGGGTCAATCACAACAAGTATTTTATAAAAAATGCATCTTGATGTTCCGTGCAATGCACGGACATCTTGCTGGTACTCCTACAAAAGACTAAGTTGGTGATGATGTTGTGTCTACCATCCGTCATTTCTGACCATTAGATCTACATATAACGACTGTGAGGTAAGTTGTTGCCTTTTCTCACCAACATCCCACTTCTCTACCAATTTGCAGAAAAACCGATAACTGGTATCCTAAAACCAACGACATCCCTCCCTCACCACACCAAAATAGCCCAAGGAATATATTCTGATTGAAACATAATATATCTCTAGTGATATATGTATATCAAAATTAGAGTGTTTTGTATCAAGTTTGTGAATAAGTATTATTCTAATTATGATCCGTTGCAACGCACGTGAACATTGCTAGTATTTCCAACCATGCAAAAAATGCTAGTATCTCCATAGTTTCGAGTTTTCCATCAAGATATTAGTCACTCATGGTTGATATTTACTTTCAATCACGTAAACATATGACTATGTAACTAGCCTTGCTTATTAGCTTCCAAAGCTTAACATTCACTCCTACTTACAATATGTAGAGTATTTAACAAAAAACTACCACTTTCAACAAGCCCTAGGAAGAAACTATTGTACAAAAAATAGCAAAAACATACCCAAAATTTCTTAATACGCGCCAAAAACTACTACCTAGTGCCGATTAGGCTCGTTCAAACCCGTTTATGACAGGGTTGGCCCACATGTCCATGCTGATGAGGTAGCTTAAACCAACACATTTTGTTTGACTGTTGACATAAGGGACCCACATTTGACCTTCTATCCTATTATTCCCCCTCAAATCATTATTTTTCCTGAACATTACTCCGAACAGTACTGATGCGTGCTCGTCGGTGGCGCCGGTGATGAGCGAGTTGGCCGCCGCTCCGTTGAACGGGCCGGATGCCGCTCTGGCCTTCGCAAGGGTTGGCAAGCTGGCCCAAGCGTGACTCACAAGCGAGCAAGCCGCCGCGCTGGCCTTCGCTCGAGCCAGGTGGCTGGCCTTACCGCGGCACGCGCGAGCAAGCTGCCGCGCTGTCATGCCAACCTAGCTACCAAACCTTGCAGACAAGAAGCTGGATGGAGCTATCTTGGCTAGCTAGCAGCCGCGAGCGCCGGACAGAGCTGGCATCTGGGCTTCCTGTAATGCCCTCGATGCGGCTATATCTCCCACGTGTCGAAGCACGACTTAGAGGCATAACCGCATTGAAAGCAATGTCGCAAGCGAGGTAATCTTCACACAACCCATGTAATACATAAGGGAAAGAGATACATAGTTGGCTTACAATCGCCACTTCACACAATACATGAATAAAGCATTACATCATCCAAATACAATCAAGGTCCGACTACGGAACCAAAATAAAAGAAGAACCCCAAATGCGACAAAGGTCCCCGATCGACCCCAACTAGGCTCCACTAATGATCAACTAGAACGAAACAACATAAAGGACAAGATCTTCAACAAGCTCCTCCTTGAGCTTGGTTGCGTCATCTGCACGGACTCATCGGCACCTGCAAGCTGGTTTTGGAAGTATCTGTGAGCCACGAGGACTCAGCAATCTCGCACCCTCGCGATCAAGACTATTTAAGCTTATGGGTAAGGTAAATGTATGAGGTGGAGCTGCAGCAAGCGACTAGCATATATGGTGGCTAACATACGCAAATGAGAGCGAGAAGAGAAGTCAAAGCACGGTCGATAAAAGTATGATCAAGAAGTGATCCTATAGCAACCTACGTCAAGCATAACTCCAACACTGTGTTCACTTCCCGGACTCCGCCGGAAAGAGACCATCACAGTTACACACACGGTTGATGCATTTTAATTAAGGTCAACTTCAGGTTTTCTACAACCTGACATTAACAAATTCCCATCTGCCCATAACCGCGGGCACGGCTTTCGAAAGTTCAATCCCTACAGGGGTGTCCCAACTTAGCCCATCACAAGCTCTCACGGTTAATGAAGGATATTCCTTCTAGCGGGAAGACCCGGTCAGACTTGGAATCCCGGTTACAAGACATCCTCGACAATGGTAAAACAAGTCCAGCAAGACCGCCCGATGCGCCGACATCCTGATGGGAGCTGCACATATCTCGTTCTCAGGGCAACACCGGATGAACACTACGTACAGCTAAAACCAGCCCTCATGTTTCCCCGAGGTGGCGCCGCAAGTGTCTTTTTTTCGGACCAACACTTAGACAAGCACTGGCCCGGGGGGGGGGGGGGTTAAAATAAAGATGACCCTTGGGCTGGCCTAACCCAAGGGAAAAAGGCTAGGTGGCAAACGGTAAAACCAAGGTTGGGCCTTGCTGGAGGAGTTTTATTCAAAGCAAACTGTCAAGGGGTTCCCATTATAACCCAACCGCGTAAGGAACGCAAAATCCGGGAACATAACACCGATATGATGAAAACTAGGGCGGCAAGAGTGGAACAAAACACCAGGCATAAGGACGAGCCTTCCACCCTTTACCAAGTATATAGATGCATTAATTAAATAAGATATATTGTGATATCCCAACAAGTTAACATGTTCCAACAAGGAACAACATCTCCATGTTCCAACAAGGAACAAACTTCAATCTTCACCTGCAACTAACAACGCTATAAGAGGGGCTGAGCAAAGCGGTAACATAGCCAAACAATGGTTTGCAAGGACAAGGTGGTTAGAGGCTTGGCTTAACAATATGGGAGGCATGATAAGGAAGTGGTGGGTATCGCAGCCTAGGCATAGCAAAAGAGCGAGCATCTAGCAAGCAAAGATAGAAGTGATTTCGAGGGTATGGTCATCTTGCCTGAAATCCCGCAAGGAAGAAGAACGAGTCCATGAAGAAGACAAATGGACGTAGACGAACGGTTCCTCACAATCACGACGTTATCGGAACCAACCCGAAGAAGCAACACCAGAAATAAGCAAACAACATAGTAAAACATCCACCACAATAAACATGACATGATGCACAACCAAGTATGATGCATGTCCGGTTTAATGAAGCATGGCATGGCAAAATGCACAAACAATGCTACAAATTAAGTGGAGCTCAACATGCAACGGTTTGCATATTGACAGAACACCACATCAATTATATAGTTCTCTCTCGGTTATGTACTCACCAATATTCAATGTTGTTAAACATGGCAAGAAGTGAGGCATAACAAAACTATATCATCTAAACAATTTAAATGGGGCCGGACATAACAAATAACAAATCTGGTAAATCCCCATATGCCTTAGTAATTTAATGCAACAACAATTTAAACATTTTAATTGTTGTTATCATGATGCGGATAACATGAACAAGTTTATGCAATTTTTATTAAAACTTGACAAGAGCATTATTATGAAGCATTTGACATCGTGGTGTAAAGGAAAAGGGTGCCACGACGATGAATCCGAAAATGATGCCATGACAACATATCGGTTCCGGTAGCTCACAGGGATACCGGTGCAAAAGGAAGTGGGAGTGAGTGTCATGCAAGATGATGGGGTGATCCCGGTTGCCGGGTTCCCACGGGTGGACGGCATGGCAACGAGGAGGACTGAGCAAGTGACAACTCGGACACAGTGCAAACATAGGGTGCAACTTGTACATCGCAAGCATTCATTCACGGACGTTGTCTCGAGGTTATACCTTCTAAGCGTGCAAACGGGATGGATCAAGTTCGTAGAGGGAAGTAGACGTTCTTGCAACGGCGGTAGTGGAAGTAGTTGTTCACGCGGCGGTAGTCGAACTTGACGATACCGTTACATAGGTCTTCGACAATGGTAGTGGTACCCATTTTGTAGTCGGCACATTCCGTAGATGTTCGAGGTCACGGCGAGGATCTTGACGTCCACGGAGTCTTCGAGGGTCGACGGTAGTGGTACTCGCATCATCAAGGTACTTGTCGGATCCAAAAGGTACTTGGTGAAAGATCTCGGAGACGACGTTTGACGGTCCATGTACAAGTCTTGGCGGCTTGAGCAGGGACGACCCGAAATCGGCAGGGGGCAGCAGGTCTCGACGGAGTGATGGACGTCCGAACAGGTCCAAGCGGTGGAGTCGAGCAGGACGACGACACAGCGCTCACCGGTAAGGGTCCGGTTGCCGGGTCATAGGGGATGGGAAACTGATGCCTCAGAAGCTCGCAGGATTTACGGTCAACGGCGCTTGAGTTCCTGTTGTGGTGGCGGTCATGGTTCCGGCGGAACTTGGTGCGAAGGAAAGGGTCAGATGGGGGGTCCGGGACTCGGATGCCGGTTGCAGGGATGCTCGGGGAAGGGGAAGCAGCGACCAAGGGGACCGGGAGGAGCTCAGCTCCCCTCGGACATTGCAGGCTGCTAGTGGAGGAGACGGTGGCACGGGCGCGGATGACGACGGATGCAGGCGCTCGAGGTGGCACTAGGAGCGTGGCTTTGGCGATGCCGCTCGCTGGTGGCGACCAGAGACGGAGGCAGGGTCTCAGCGAGGTTGGCGAGGCACGATGCCATGGCGAGGCGACGACGCAGGAGATGGCGCGACTGGTGGCGACCATTGCCAGAGGCGGGGAGGCCAGCAGCGCTGGTGGGTCGCGAGATGGAAGGCGCCAGGAGGAAGGAGGGAATCGGCCAGGCGCGGCTGTGAGGGCTCCTGCAGGAGGAGGACGAGGGGGGACCAAGCGGGACTCCTCTGGCGTGTGTGGTTGGCGGCGATAGTGGGAGGAGAACGAAGGGAGAGATGGGATTGGGGCGAGCGAGGGCCTCGTGTGGCGGCGCAAGGGGAGACGAGGGAGTGAGGAGGGATCGATCGCCTAGGGTTCGGGAGCTAGCTGGGCCTAGAGGGGCAAAGGACTTGGCCGGCCTGGAGGACTGCGGAGAGGTTGGGAGGCCCAGGTGGCCCGACAGGCTGGTTGGGCTCCTTTCTCTCTCTCTTATTTTCTATAAACAGAAAATAACAAAGAAGAAAAAGAGAAGAAAGGAAAAGTTAGGGATAGAACTTGGACACGCGGACAATTTTTCTCGGACCCACAAAAATACGAGGAATTTGACAAAAATGGCCTCACGATTTTTAGAGGAAGTAAAATCCACACGCGTTGGATTTAACTCGGCAAGTTCGAATTTCGAAACCCATTCAAATGAACTCCAAATGGGTTGAAATTATAGGAGGTGACCCTACACAATAGATTTATGGGCAGATTTGGGACATTAATGGAGGAAGTAAAATTGCAACCCAATTTGCAGTTTAACTTAAAAGGTCGAAAAGGAAGGATAGGAGGTTGAGTCGGGTAAGGGAAGAGTTGAAGAGTAGTGCAATTGGGTTATGGGTGATTCTAAGTTAATGGAATATCTTGTAATATCTCCATAATAATATTGGGAGGATATATGTTATAAAGAGAACTCACCATGTGAATTCCCTCGATTTAAACGGATCAAAGATCCATGCCATTTATTTAGTTGAGTTAAAAAAATGACATGATGGCATGATGACATGATGCAATGCACACGATGCAATGATGAATGCAAAGAACCAAACAAATCACACAACGAAAGCCGAAAACCCTGGAAGGCATCTGAAGCTCCGGTCTAGGGGCGTTACACTGCCACAAGATGGGCTCCGCACCACCAGTGGTTTTGACCTCGCCTTCTGCCGGCGGCGGTAGCTGCGTCCCATGGCCGAGGATGACTAGGTGGATGGGTTGGAGGTAGGAGGTCACTCGGGCATTTTTGTGTAGACTGACATGTAGGTCCCATAAGTCATAACGCCAAACATGCCAGTCGAATAGAAGGCGTTGACTTAAGGGGCGACATGGGTTGAAACATGCCTATAACGACACTTTTGGAGTAGTAGTTTCTTGGTGGGGCTGGTTGGTAAGGTACAATGGCTGATAAGGTAGTCTTATCTTAAGTCTGCCACGTATGCAAGTGGTAGTAGTTCCTTGACATTATTAGTGGTTTCTTGTAAGGAACAATGTACTACTAGCGACAAAAGGCGATTCTAGGTTGCGTTGTACTCCAAAGAGTACTACTAGTGGTCACAGGACTGTATACCTCGTTTTGTGGGTTCGATCCTGGCCGAACGCACGACAGCCTTTTTTAAAATAATAACTTCGCTGCAGGCCAATATTGTACATGAGTAGTTTGAGTTTTGAAGTCGAACGGACGTGTCGCACCACAATCTAGGTGCACTAGATATCCCAGCCACATGAGCGGGTTTTCCTTCCCATCATCTCGTGGCTCGCGTGCTCGCCCTAGCCACACCTCGCTTGCAGCTTCCTCATCTGCTAGTAGCATATTTAAACTAGCGCCTCCCAATTAAGCCCGAGGAGCCGGAAAAGCCTGGCGCGACATTGGGAACTGAGCAATATGGCTCTGTACATAAGGCTAGTCATAGTGGGGGTAACTTAGGTAGTAACTTAACACATCCCAAGACAATTTTGCTTATGTGGCAAGTATTTAATGAGGAAAGAGATGTTTGTGGTAACATAATATGTTACTGTAACATAGCACTTCATGAGACAAAATGAGTCTATGAGCTAATAAATGAAGCCATCTATGACACTACTAGTATGTCACGTTGCACTATGAAGATAGTAACTTAGACTAGTGTCACATGCATGACACTAGTCTAAGTTACTCCCCACTATGATCAGCCTAAAGTGCTAGTACTCTACTGGTACTCTGTAGCTTGTGGCGTTGCACGCATGGACTTCACTCCATTATCGGCTCTATAAAAGAAATTCCTCTTGACATAATTTTTTTTGAAACGGAGGCAAAAGCTTTGCCCCATCTCATTCTTAAAGAATGAACTACTAACAAAGTTCGACGAGATCCATTACACCTCCACAAGTAGAAGTGAAAAGCCTAGTCTCGTTGTATCAAATAACTCAAATGTTTTGCCCCCGTAGTAACCGTCGTTGCTAAACAGGCTGCTAGTGTGTGCGTGAGAAGAGCGGCTGAGTAGGCCAGCTAGGCGCTTGAATAGAGGACCGAGAGTACCCACTATGTAGGTGTACTTTCCCTGCATTGATAGTACATCGATGGTTCTAGAGAATAGTACAACCCCCCACTTCCAACTGTAGCTCCTTGGCCCTGAGATTCAAGAATTCAAAACTGGTGCACTATAATAGAAGCACAGTACATCCCACTATTAGTTGAAAAAGTAGTACTAGTACTGCTTGGGTACGAGTATGTAGTAAATAATAGCCTCACCCCTTTGCTAAGGAACAATCGAGGAGCTATAGTTGGAAGGGACGAGGCCCTGCGGTTACTACACTCTTATCTCCTCCTCGCCAGTTCCCCTCCCCCCGAAGAGAAGGCAGTTCATCGCTGCTCCCATGGATTCGCCAGGCGGTTCTCCTCCTCATCGGGGCTAGGAGACCTTGGATGACGATCCTCTGGGAGAAATTGCACGCCGCTCCAACGTCCTCACCGCCGCAAGGCTCGGTGCTTCCTGCACCAACTTTTCCAAGATGGTGCTTAAACAGGCTTGGGAAAAGGACATGCTTGTTGGTCTTCCATCCGTCCTCGAGGAGAAGGTTCTTCTATGGGACAATCCTTTGAATAGTCCACTGCTCCCTGGCCGTGGTGGCATGTTGACTCCGCTAGAGTTGCCGACGTTGAGAGGTAGTCGGATTTTGTCCGATGAGCAGGTCAGTCATGGAGTTTGATCATTTAGTACTTAGTTATTCCATTTCCATCCCGTAATTTCTCCGCTGCCCACCGTCTTATATATAGGTCTAGGTGGGTACCAACGAAGATTGGCTTGCATACCTCCGGCCGGATACCACCATCATTTTGCACAAATTCCATAGCAGTGCGGCCGTTCCCGTAGACCCCTTCTCAACCATTGGGATCGGCCTTCCGGACTGGCTGGGCTTGAATACGTATGATGATGCCTACATGAGATTGAGGAAGATAGCAATTGTGGACCCACCGAAAAAGTGACGCGGCTACGACGATTTCTATCTCATCGTGGTGTTTGACAAAAGTATTGCCATCAATGCAAGAGGCAGTAATGGCAGAGGCTGGCGCATGTTGGCCGCGGTAGATTTTTACCCCTACACGTTCGAAGACGCCATGCGCCATCTAGGCCGCATCTTCGTGGTGACAAGCCAAGGGACTTGTTTCATCTGGTTTCCATCCTACGGTACGGGAGATTACAAACGGAATGCACAAACCATCATTTGCATCCCTAATGGTAGTCTACAATTTTACAGGGACCAGTCATCCCCCGATCAAAATAAGATCGCCGATCCTGGATGTGCATTTGCATCCGTGATTCGGTCTAACCCGGCACCTTGTAGCTGACTTTGGCATATTGGGATCAACTATCATAGCAGTCGTTACCCATGGTACAACTGATGCGTAACATGGTCACACAATCTACCATGATTGGACCGTCACCATCTACCCAGGTATTCCATTTAGTATTATATTTTTTAACCCTCTCGCCTTCTCTTTCGTCGTTGTACTACTTACTAGTACTAGTAGGAGTACTTTATACCTTCGAGGACATGTATAGCTAGCTAGGCCCTTGAAGACTTGAACCCACTAGCTGCCATCATTTTTATTTTTCCATGTCTTACTATCTCATCCATGTAGCTAAGAGTGGCTATATATAATAAGCCGGTTATTTTACTTCCTCTATACCGAAGTAGTACTATTTGCTGCACAGTATTACTGACCGTCATATTTGAGCACAATATTATTATGCATGGACCTTGACTGTGTACGTCACCATGTGTCCAGATCTGAGATGCCGCATGTACCAGATGCCGAGTTCGACCCCCGTGACGCTACGTGGGTGCCGAGGAACACTCTTGGAGAGTACTTGCTTTTCATTTGGGACAACTACCCCATTGTGAAGCGGATGCCACCTTCTGTGCATGACACTGAAGGCCTGCCATTCATGAAGCATGGTTGTGTCTTTAGTGCGCACCGCCGGATGAACGACGTGCTGGGACACGCTATCCATGATTTATGCCGCTTCAGGTTGGATGAGTCTCCATCGTGTGGAACCGGACTAGAAAGTTGTGACAATGATTCTCGTTGCCCACCGCTATGGATCATACCATCCATGAAGAACACCTAGGACTGGAACCTGGAGGAGGACATATGGTAAGTGGGGTATAGTAAATTGTGAATGGTAGCACTGTGAATATATGTAGACTAGTCGTGCACAAATTTATCACATGAATTGAAGATGAACTTGTGTGGCATACTGGCATTTGTCCTTTAGAATTTATTACTAGTAAATGTGTTATGTGTACGTGCAACCTGTATGGTTGTTGCACGGGATCCAACACACTCATTGAGAAAAAAAGGTGCCACAACTTTGGATATAGGTGACATGGCGGCATCATAAAGTAGCATCGTTCACTATAGTTGTAATACTCCTACTAGGACGACAACTCCTATAAAACCCTGCGCTTGGCTCTTTGCCTCTTCGGGAGGTTCAACAGTTCATACTCATGTGAACCTTGCACTTGGCTCTTTGCCTCTTCGGAAGGTCCAACAATGATGATACTATAGTACAATATGCTTCTGGCAATCTGACATAGATTGAACTGTTGCACGTCCGCCGCAAGGGCGAGGGCGAGCAAGAGGGAGAGGGTGCTGTAGTCAAAACCCTCTCCTTGTACTACAAGCCACCGCCCGCGTGGGCGAGGGAGAGGCGTAGTAAGCAAGCTTCTCCTCGTCCGGCGAATTGACGGGACACATCAAAGCAGTACAAGTACTAGTCCTTTCCGGTTAAATATTGCTTAATTTGAAACGAGAAAATACTCTAGCGGTCAATGTATGTAATAATAAGCTCTTTATGGTCACTATATATAGTTTTGCGGTGATTATATGATCACTAGATCATCGTAGAGCACTGTATTGCACCCTACTGACCGGCCACATAGTCGACGTGGCACTTTTTAGACTGGTTAAATTGTCACCTGGTTTCTAGGTCCCACCTGTCAGTTGACAGAGCAAATAAGTCAGTTGAACAAAACTTTACGCAGACGCGACAGGAGTCCAACCCTTGCGCGCGAACCACCTTGGCTGTGTATGTGAGTGCATGCATGTGTACTCCCTCGGTCTTCTAACAGAGAGTGTACATCGGCTAAAAAACAAAGAGTGCACATCTACACTTCCAATGCATTTAGCCTTTAATCTAAAATTGTTATTGATTGACAAATGCACCAACTTGTGACGTAGCTATAGGATACATGTCTATCCTTAATTACAGCATGCAACAACCTTCATTTAATCTTCTTCTCTGAATGGTCGCATGCACAAATAAATCTGCTACTTTTGGGTGTTAATTATGCCCTGGTCAATGTGTAAATCTCTAAATGTACAGTCTTCCACGGACATAGGGAGTAGGTTGAGCACTTGGGTGTGAGCGTGTGTGTTGCGTCGCATGCTATGTGCGGCATGGGTGCGTGAGTGTTGCGTGTGTCCATGTGTATGTGTGAGTGTTGCATGTTGCATGCATGCATGAGGCTTTTACTCCCTCCCATTGAAATGATCATATTTCAAGCTTCCTCTGTTCCCTCCATATTGTGATACTCCCTCTGTTCCCAAATACGGAGTAATAGCCTCCCTCTGTTCCCATTGAGTATTTGTCTCTCTAGAGATTTCAACAAGTGACTACGTACAGAGCAAAATGAGTGAATCTACACTCTAAAATATGTCTACATACATCCAGATGTTGTATTCCATTTGAATGTCTAAAAGGACAATATTTAGGAATGGAGGGAGTAGCAAATAAACATTAAGTTCTCTTGTTTTTCCCTCCTTGGTCATGGTGTAGAACCAAAGATGACTCACCTGGATGGAGGGAGTAGATGGTCAAAGTTTTAAACAAAATTAATGCATTGGTAAATATAGTTTTTGAATTGAGTGTTTTTGTAAACTACAAAAATTATTCCGCCACTGATCATCTACATGGAAGCCTTAGCACCTATACAAGGCGGAGCATTGGGAGGGGCCCGAGCGTACATGCATAGGGATACTGTAGATAGGAAGTATTTGCGATCCATTATTCCCCATCTCGGTCAGAGAGAACTATTCAACTAGTCTTCATAGTGAAGTGACAATAAACACTGCAGCAGATGGGACACTTGATTAATGAGCTAAACCAGCGTGTTGGTGTTACTAAATCAGCCTTACCCAGTACTGCCATCATGTTTGCCAGTGGAGCACACTTCCGCAAATACGACTACGCACCTCTCTCCTCCATTAACTAACATATGGTCCCTCTTGAGGTAGGCCCACATGTCATCGGCGTAACTATTTACACTCCGAAGGACGGTATATCCTGGCAGTACTACTAGTAGAATTGAGGTTTAATGCACTTTCTTCCCCGTCTTTCACTCTTCTTCCTCCTCTCTTCTTATTCCTCCTCTCTTCCCCATCGTCGGCCGCACATCATTTCCCCCCGCTCACTGCTCGCCCACCCGCGCCATCTTCCTTGGTAGCTCATGTGTACCATATCCCCCCGTTCACTGCTCGGCCACACACGCCATCTTCTTCTTCGCCCGCCCGAATCCACTTCCCCGCTGGCTCGCAAGCATCGAAAACCCCAGTCACTCAGCGCCCTAAAAAACCCTATGGCAGAACCAACTGACACGCGGAGCCGCGATTGGCATTCCCTCCCCGATGTTCTCTTGGAGCAGATCTGTAATCCTATGGACCTGCTCAGCCCCGTCCGTCTGGCCGCATGCTTGGTGTCTTTGTATCGTCTACTCATCTACAACCGACTGACTCTTTTCAAGACACCCTGCTTGCTGATGCCCGATCCTCGCAGGTGGCCTAGACACCAACTTGACGATCCTACGAAGGTTTTCGTGGTGCCCCTCGACATTCTACCACTACCCGTCCACCTGTCCTTCATGCGCGGCCACTACTGGGCGGGCATGAAGGCCAACTGGATCGTCCTCATCCACCAATCCGGTAGTCTATGGCGTCTCATGTATATCTGCACCCAGCGAGAGATCACCCTTCCATCATTGGATATCACCGCCATCGAGCCTCGCAGCCCGCCGGACACTCCTGCCTACTACACACAAGATGCGTCGAGCTTTCGGCTCGACCTCTGTTTCCTGAGGGTTGTAATCTGTGAAGTGCCCACACCATCACAAGACTACATGGATCACAAGCTCCTTGTCGTGTTCAACATGGGATTAGTCTATCTGGAATCCAGTCGCCATACATGGTTATGGCTCATCGTCGATCCTCTTCACCCATCATTTCTGACTGATGCTATAGTGCATGATGGCATCGTTTATGCGGTCGACGCATAGATTGGCTGCCTATACTGGTGGAATCTATCATCGTGTAATTGTTCTATCTCATCTCATCTTTACCTTAAGAATACGACTGTCTGTTCATTGTTACAAATTTAGAATATATAGTATGTCTATAACCACACCTTTCCTATATGTTCCTCTCATTTCCTAGATTTTTATGACCACACATGTTATTGTTAGAGTTGATATGAGAACAATTGGCATCTAATGATTGTCATTCTAGATATTATGAGCATAACCTCATGATTGCTATATGTTACTATCATTTCCAAGATTTTTATAACAACGCATGCTATTGCTTAGAGTTGATATGATAACTGTAGTAAGTGCTATGGTAGAATATGAGTAGGCCCTGTCATATCTGTTTCCCTCTCATTGTTACATGATGTTTGAACCATGATATATTGCTAGAATATTGTCACACCCTAGTTAGTTCAAGCATTAGAGTGTGCATCATGTTTAAATTCCTTTTAAATTTGAAATGGGGATGACAGAACCCCCAGCACCCCCCTGGAACAACTAGGGATTACTAAAATTATTTTCAATGAACCCAAAATGCCCTTCACAAAATGTTCATCATTTCTGGATTGGGCTAAAACCCCTGGCAAAAATGGTGCACTCTTTTCTAGGACATTCTGGATTTTCTTGAATTAAATCATAAGTATTTGAATTTGGGCATTTAAATGCTATAAAATAATTTAAATGCTCAAATAATTTTGGAAATAAGTGTGGGCTGTTGGGAATAATCTAAACAGAGCCCCTGATTATTTTCGGGATTTTTAAAGATGTCTAGGTATTTTTAATAAATCCCGACAGTTGCAGAAAAATAGAAAAAGAAAACAAATCAGAAAAAGAGAGAGAGAGAGAGAGAAACCTACCTGGCGCAGCCCAGCTAGCTCACCCGCCGGCCCACCTGGTGGCCCAGCACTGTGCTGGCCCGCGCCAGTCAGCTACTTCTTCCCCGCCAGGCAGGCAGGGAGGTGACGCCGGCGTGCCCGAGCTCGCCACGGCGTCACCTGCTTGCCACCCGCGTCCCTGGACGCCTCCACGTCGCACCCCGCAGCCCCTGGACACGCCATTCCCCCCTGTCTCTCTCCCTTCGCCGTTCCCCACCATGGCCGACACTCCTGTCGCCGCACCATCGTCCTAGCCGTGCCCTCCGTCGTCCTCGCGCCGCGCCATCGTGTCCATGAGCTCCGCCGTCGTCGACTACATCGAGTAGGCCGAGCCCCGAGCGCTCGCTCTCCCCGGAGACGCTGCACCAAGCTCGTCCTCATCTCCGGCCACCAGAGATCCCCTTCGCCGCCCCGCTCGTTCCAGCCCTTCCCCGAGCTCGCCGTTCGCTCCCCTGCAACCACTGTGAGCTCCACCATCGTTTCCCCCTCTCCCCGCACTCGTCCGCGTCCTCTAACCCCCTCTGCCATCGAAGCCGAAGCTCGCCGCCGCCACCGCACGTTGCCGTCGTGGCTATAGCCACGTTGGGACGCCACCGAGCATGCCTTCGTCTTCCACGCGTTCCCAGGAGCCTAACGCACCACTCCCCGCGCCTCGCCGTGCCCCATAGCCTCGGTTTCATCCTCACCCGAACTCCGGCGACCGCCAAGGTCGTCGCCGGCGTCGTTCTCGGCCTCCCCAAGCCCCACTTCCTCCACCAAACGACGCGGCTCGCTCCCCGCGTCACGTAGCTGCTCTGCGCCGTCGATTTGGTCGCCGGGGACGCAAACCCGAGCCCCTCCGCCGCGTCTGTTGTCGCCGACGTCAAGCCGACGACGAGTTGACCCTGTTTGACCCCCATGTGGGCCCAGCTAGACCCCCCCAAGTCTATGACAGGTGGGGCCGGTCTGCTAACTAGTTTAGGATTAGTTTTAACTAAATTTAATTAGTTTACTCATTGACATGTGGGCCCAGGACCCACTGACAGCTAATTAGTGTTAATTTAATTCTGTTAATTAGTTGTGACACTAACAGAGAGGGGCCACCAGTCAGGTTTGACCTGGCCGACCCAATTGACCCGCTAATGTCACACCTATGTCATGCTGACGCATTAATTCAATTACTGGATTTATTCTTTAATAGGAAATTCCAGAAAATAGTCAAAACTTCTAAAAATCATAGAAAATCAACCATAGCTCCAAATGCAAAGATTTATATATGAAAAATGATCAGAAAAATCCAATCTATCCATCTGTAATTGTTTCATGCATGACAAAACAAGTTAACTTTGCTGTTTAAGCAGAATAAGGTAATGCACTAATAAGGCCATGTTTAATGAGCTAATATTTGAATCTTTGATTCAAATGAGTTCATCCCCTTCTGATTTAGCTTGCATTAGGCCAAGACACTTTCATCTTGCCATGTCATAGCATGCATCATATTGTTGCATATTGCCATGTGTTGATTATGTTCGATGTGATTTTCGTGGTAGGTTCTGCCTCCGAGGATAACCCCGAGTATCCGTTTGAAGGGCAGTACCCTACCACCTCTATAGCAGGCAAGCAACCCATTGATCATTCCGATACAAACCCATGTTCTCGCTTCTGCTCTTGTTTACTGCATTAAGACAACGCGATCCAAACTGCTGTGTGCTACGGTAGTTGAACCCTTATCCTCTGCATGACCTATCATTGCCACAGTAACTAGATGAAACCCACTAGCATTTATAGGAGTTGATTGAGCCATGTATGTGATTCCTACCTTGCTATTCCTGCTATGCTTAGAGTTATGTCAGGTCTGGTCCATCTGGGTGATGGGCTAGAGTGAAATGATTATGTCGGTAATGTGAGGGATGTGTTGAACATGTTTTGGTAAAGGTATCGATGAGAGGCCATTTAGGAGTACATGGTGGGTTGTTTCATTGAGGCCGTCCATAAGAACTGAGATCTGTATGCGTGATTTAAGATCAGTTACTACCACACATTGGGCCCTGAAATATGACCCCGCTCGACTTACTGACCCATCTCGTCCTCTGTCCAGGAGTTGCAACTAGTTTCTGGTGTTTATAGGTTATGTGTTGGCGGCCGTGCGTAGCGCTGACCCTAGGGGTGGGCTATGATGCGGTAGACACACCGTGGCACGGTGTACCGAGTCGCCCGTTTGGTGTCTCGGGAACCCTGCACACATCGTTTGGGGCCGTTGAGGACACCCCGGCCGGATTTCCTTGCGGATGGAACCTGAATAGGCGATAAACCTGGACTAGAGACTTGTGAGGTTAGTCAGGTTGTGATCTACACCCACGTCGGCTTTCGCTTCAAGTCTGCCGAGCACATGTTGTGTGCAGACGCTAAGTGGTGGAAACATGTGTGACGAAGTACACCCCTGCAGGGTATAAAACTATTCAAATAGCCGCGTCCGCGGTAAAGGACTACTTGGTTGCCTATACAGTTCATAGACAAGTTAATGGTTACTACTAAAAGACTCAAGATAAGTGTGAGTACCGAGGATGGCCCTCTCGTAGGATGACAAGGGAGAATCACCGGTGGAGTATTTTGTTGGTGAGTAGTGGACTCGTGTGCGAAAACTATCTTACTAGTGGAGTTTCGTGGGATAGCTTAGCCAAGAGTCAAAGCTGGCTTGCTGCAATAACCCCACCACCTTCTTGAGAATGAGCATGTATAGTAGGTTCTGTTGTAAGACTTGCTGAGTACATTTGTACTCATGTTTGCTTAATTACTGTTTTCAGACGACAACACCGCCCCCTCCGATGGGTTCTACGTAGACCTTGACGTCGACGAATGACTAGCCACCCAGGTGGTGATCCTGGCCATGGAGGGGCCTATTTAGATAGACAGGCTTCGAGAAGCCTTCTTACTTTCTAGTGTCTGTACTCAGACTATTTACTTCCGCTTGAGGTTGTATGATTGTATGACTTGAGTGTCGGGTCATGTGACCCCTATCTGTATGAACATGTTATGTATGGCTCTCTGGAGCCTTTAAATAAAGTACTTGAGTTGTAGAGTTTTGTTGTGATGCCATGTTGTATGTACTCATATTGGGCATATTGTGTGAATGATTGAAAAGCTTGGTATGAGTGGGATCCGACAATCTAGTTGTTTATCCTTGGCAGCCTTTCTTATGGGGAAATGTAGTCTAGTATTCCTCGAGCCATAGTAGTCCGCTACAGCCCGGATCACCGGAGTCCTGCTAGCCCAACACTACCGCTCAGGTCACTTGACTGGCCGGCATGTGTTTCACTTTGTTCCTATGTCTGTCCCTTTGGGCAAATGTCACACGGTGACATCTGGAGTCCTGCCTAGCCTGCTACAGCCCGGGTTCCCCGGATTCCTGTTAGCCCAGTGCTACAGCCCGGATTCACTCGCTGATGACCGACATGCTCGATGTGATTCATGTATGCCTGTCTCCATAGGTCTGTGCCACTTTGGGTTCACGACTAGCCATGTCGGCCCGGGTTCTCTGTCATATGGATGCTAGTGACACTATCATATACGTGAGCCAAAAGGCGCAAACGGTTCCGGGCCATGGTAAGGCGACACCCGTGGAATACCGTGCGTGAGGCCGCAAAGTGATATGAGGTGTTACCGGCTAGATCAATGTGGCTTGGAATCGGGGTCCTGACAGCGTTGGCATCAGAGCCGGACTGCCTGTAGGTTCGTTGATCCAAACTGGTCGATGTCGAGTCTAGAAATGCTTTAGTTATATGTAGCGGAATTGATTGTGGAAGGGAACGTAAGGCTCTTTTACTCCTTTACCTTATGCCCTCTGATCTGAGTCATTCTCTTCTCATTCAACGTGGGTTAAGGACTAGGCTCTCTTCTTCTATCAGGTTCATGTGTTACTAATCCGTAGTAGCTTATAGGATTGTTGTTACAAGCCTTAGTACAGTTTCTACTACTTTTAGTATGTTGCCAGTTGAATCAGAACCTTGATATGATGTTGTTGAGTGGAATTGCAAACTGTTGTGGATGTCTCAAATCTTTTTCTGAGCATTTACAGCTGTTATGCTGTCCAATTTTCCCTAGAAATGCTAATGTCTTTGCATTGTGGTTGTGCTTTCAGATGGACAACCGTGCTCAAAACCAAGTGGTTCGCCTGACCCGGTGCCTCGACGTGCCTGGTCATACTACTATGTTAGTCCGGGTAATGATCGAGACGGGTTACCGTTGGTATCCCGAATACACGGTCAAAGAGCAATTCCGAGACTTTAATCAAAGCCAATATTTCTGCACCGTCTGGATATTTCCTTCTTATCCTGGATCTACCGAGCCCCTTCATTGTTCCTATGGACTCGGGGTTACTGTTGAGATGGTTGTGCAGGATGCTGCCTATTCCATGATGACCATCATGCGAGTCCGGACTGGCCTGCTTCGGAACATCGACTTCCGTTACATGCCAGCTTCACTTTCGGGAGCGCAAGGGTATCTTCAGGCTGTCTATGCTGACTCCACTCAGGAGGAATCATTAACTTGTACCACTGCCGAGATGGTCGAAGATAAGGACCGAGAGAATTGGGCCTTGAGGCTGGAGCTTTTCAATACCCGTGCTGATCATTGGGCCACATTGACTCGGTTTGCACCTGCGGTGCAAGCTGGATGTATGGATATAAGGGAACTATATCCTGTGAGATATGCTCTGCCAGACATGGTGGATTGGCGTGATGTGGGAGGCATCACCCCACCCCGTGGTCCCCGCAGGCCACCGTTTGTTGGTCCAAGACCTCATCCTAGCCCCTTTGGTCCACAAGCTCCCAGGACCGTCTATTCTCGGATGGTCATGTTGAACTTCCAGGCTATGGAGGTGACTTCTATGAGGAGTACTACGAAGCTGTATGAGTTAGTAGTAGTATCGCTAGTATTGTAATAGTTGTATCTCCACTGTCCTGTGTGACTTGTGGAATATGACTTTGTGTGTAATCAATTCCGGAGGTGTAGACAAATAATGTATAGGAGCTTGGAATGCCTCTGATGAGATGTAACGTCTTTCATCATAGTTGTACTGTAGCCTGGGCTTGTACTAAACTATGTATGATGTGTATGACCGTTGGTATATATATGGCAGTTTTATATTACCATGACATACGGATGAACATCTCTGCATTCCGTGTTATCCATTACATTCTGCACTTCCTTGCTAAGTTTGAGCCATCCTTATCTAAACCGTTGTCTTGTTTTGTCCTAGGATGGTCAACACCCGCAGCAACCCTGCTGCCCCAGAGCAGGGGGAAGCCAGTGTAGCTAGGGGTGAAAATCTGCCTCACCCGCCCTCTCTGGCCGAAGTGATGCTGGAGGCGGAAAGAAACAAGCGTGAGAATAACCGCCTGCTAGAGCGGATTGAGCAGAACACTGCACGCCATCAGCGAAATGACTTGGTGTCAATCAATGACTTTATCAAGCTGTACCCACCAAACTTTAACCATTCCATCGAGCCCCTCGACGCGGATGACTGGCTTCGCAGCATCACCCACAAGCTACGTTCTGCAAACGTAGCCGAAGCCAACAAGGTTACTTATGTTGCCTATCACCTTGAAGGCCCTGCTAGCCTTTGGTGGGAAAACTTCGAAGCTATGCGCCCGGTCAGCCAAATTACTACTTGGGCTGAATTCAGTGAGGCTTTTCGTGAGCATCACATTCCGGAAGGTCTCGTGGATTGCAAGAGGGAGGAGTTCTGCAATTTCACCCAAGGAAGACTGATTGTGGATGCATATAGTCGTGAATTTGGGAATCTGGCATGTTATGATCCCAAAGAAGTATCTACCGACGCTAAGAAGCAGGCAAGGTTCCGCAAGGGACTCAGCCCTGAGCTTCGCCACGATCTTCGTCTGCACGAATGCACCTCCTTTCAGAAGTTGGTCTATAAAGCCATCAGTGCTGAGATAGGCCAGACTGATTATGATGCTTCACGCAAGCACTCACGTGATTTTGGCTCTTCATCCGGCTCTGCAGCTCAGAAGCGCTGGGTGTGGATCCCAAGCACGGCACTGCCACCCAGGTTAATCCCGAGGCCATCGTTTGAGGCGCCTCGTCCCAACCAGCAGTTTGCACCGCCCAAGCCCTATGGTCGCCCCACTACTAATGCTGCTCCACGCCCCAATGTGGTGACATGCTTCAAGTGTGGAGAGCCGGGTCACTATAGCCGAGAGTGTCCCCAGAACAACAACCCCAATCAAACTGGAAAGTCCGTTGGTCGTGGTAAACCAGCGGGAAAGACATTCTACGCCAAGCCGGTCACTACTACACGTGGCCATGTCAACTATGTTTCAGCCGAGGAGGCTCATGAGGATCCTAACGTCGTCCTTGGTACGCTCCTTGTTAACTGCCATCTGGCATCTGTTCTTTTCGATACTGGAGCATCTCATTCATTCATATCCGAGAGCTATGCTCGATTGCATAACACAACATTCTGTGACATGCCCACTTCCATGGTAATTCAAACTCCGGGTTCCAAATGGCAAACTTCTACAGTAAGCCATGGGAATGAAATTCTTGTCGATAGACTTGTCTTCCTTGCATCCTTAATAGCTCTCAAGTCCTCGGACATAAACATCATTTTGGGTATGGACTGGATGTCAGCTCATTATGCTAAGATTGATTGTGCCACTAGAACCGTTCAACTTACTCACCCATCGGGCAAGACAGTCAATGTCTTAACTCGAGTGGCCAAGCACCAACTTTACTCTCTAAATGACAACCCCCTTCCAGACCTTGAAGATGTTTCGGTAGTCCAAGACTTTCCGGATGCCTTTCCAGAAGAACTGCTAGGTGTTCCACCTGACAGGGATGTCGAGTTTGTGATAGACCTTGTTCCAGGAACCGTTCCAATTTCTAGAAGACCCTACAAGATGGCACCCTTAGAACTAGCCAAGCTTAAGAACCAACTCAATGAGTCCTTGAAAAAGGGTTTCATCCGTCCTAGTTTCTCTCCTTGGGCTTGCCGCGTCCTCTTCGTCAAGAAGAAGGATGGAACGGATCGAATGGTTGTAGACTACTGACCTGTCAACTTGGTCACCATCAAGAACAAGTATCCGCTTCCCAGGATCAACGATCTGTACGATCAGCTCGCTGGATCCTCTGTCTTTTCCAAGATGGATTTTAGGTTGGGCTACCATCAAATCAAAATCAGAAACAGGGACATTCCCAAAACGGCCTTTATTACTCGTTATGGCCAATACGAGTACACTGTTATGTCCTTCGGTTTAACCAATGCCCCAGCCACCTTCTCCCGGTTAATGAACTCGGTCTTCATGGAGTACTTGGACAAATTCGTCGTAGTATACCTCGATGACATACTCATCTACTCCAAGAATGAAGAGGAACATGCCGAACATCTAAGGCTGGTATTGATGAAACTTCGAGAGCATCGCCTTTATGCCAAATTCTCCAAGTGTGAATTTTGGTTGCCAAAAGTGAGCTATCTAGGCCATGTAATCTTTGGCAAGGGTATTGCTGTCAATCCCGAGCGAGTTCAAGCCGTCCATGATTGGACTCCACCTGAGACGGTCAAGCAAGTTCGGAACTTCCTTGGCTTAGCGAGCTATTGCCGCTACTTCATCGAGAATTTCTCCAAGGTTGCTAAACCTCTAACTGAACTCCTCAAGAAAGATAAAAAGTTCGAGTGGACTCTACAGTGCGAGTTCAGCTTTCAGGAACTAAAAAGACGCCTGACATCTGCTCCCGTACTGGTACCACCAGATTTCTCCAAGGACTTTGTTATCTATTGCAATGCCTCGCGACAAGGACTAGGTTGCATACTCATACAAGATCGTCAGGTAATTGCCTATGCTTCACGGCAATTACACCCACATGAGGAAAATTATCCCACACATGATCTAGAGCTTGCATCTGTAGTCCATGCACTTAAAACTTGGCGACATTACCTTCTCGGTAATCGTTGCGAGATCTTCACCGATCACCAAAGTTTGAAATATATCTTCACCCAACCAGATTTGAATCTCAGGCAAAGACGTTGGGTCGAGTTGATCTCGGATTACGATTTAGGAATAACTTACATCCCGGGCAAAGCCAATGTCATGGCTGATGCACTAAGTCATAAGTCCTATTGTAACAACCTGATGTTACAACAAAGTCAACCACTTCTCCATGAGGAATTTCATAAGCTTAATCTTCACATTGTTCCTCGAGGTTTTCTATCCACCCTGGTGGCGAAACCTACCCTTATGGATCAAATCATAGCTGCCCAGAAGCGTGATAAGGGTATATCTCGGATTAAGGAAAACATTGCTAGCAGAGTTGCTAAATGTTTCTCCATGGATAAGCGGGGTGCTGTCTTCTTCGAGAACCGTTTGGTGGTTCCCAAGAAACAACATCTACGCCAGTTGATCCTTAAGGAAGCTCATGAATCCCCTCTCACCATTCATCCCGGTAGTAATAAAATGTATCAAGACCTACGCTAGAGGTTTTGGTGGACTAGGATGAAAAGAGAAATCGCTCAATACATTGCTAATTGCGACGTTTGTCGTCGTGTTAACGCAGAGCATCAATAGCCTGCTGGCACCCTTCAACCTTTGGCTATTCCCGAGTGGAAATGGGATAAAATCAGTATGGATTTCATCACTGGGTTTCCCAGGACCAAGAGAGGGAATAATGCCATCTTCGTCGTGATCTACCGTCTTTCCAAAGTAGCCCACTTTCTACTTGTTCATGAGAGTATCATCGCTAGCCAGCTAGCCGATTTATACATCTCCCGAATAGTATCTCTTCATGGTGTTCCATTGGAAATTAACTCAGACCGTGGGAGTATTTTCACCTCTCGATTTTGGGAAAGTTTCCAAAATGCTATGGGAACTCGTCTCTCTTTTAGCACCGCCTTCCATCCTCAATCAAATGGTCAAGTAGAGCGAGTCAATCAAATTCTGGAAGATATGCTCCGAGCTTCTGTCATATCGTTCGGAATGGGTTGGGAGAAATGCCTTCCATTCACGGAGTTTGCTTACAACAATAGTTATCAAGCTAGCTTGGGCAAGGCTCCTTTCGAAGTTCTCTATGGACTAAAATGTCGAACGCCTCTTAACTGGTCAGAAACCGGGGAAAGACAACTCTTTGACCCGGATATGATTCAGGAAGCAGAAGAACAGGTTCACGTTATTCGTGAGAAATTGAAAACAGCCCAATCTCGTCAAAAGAGTCAATATGATCGTAAACATAAGTCTATGACTTATGAAGTCGGCGAGAAGGCCTACCTTCGGGTTACTCCGTTAAAGGGAACCCATCGTTTCGGTATCAAAGGCAAATTGGCTCCTCGTTACATTGGACCCTTTTGCATTCTTGCCAAACGAGGAGAAGTTGCCTACCAATTGGAACTACCTTCGCATCTTTCCAGAGTTCACGATGTCTTCCATGTTTCTCAACTCAGGCGTTGCTTCGCGGATCCTATCCGTGGAGTGGACCACGAAACGCTTGATCTACAAGATAACCTCTCATATCGGGAATATCCCGTTCGTATCCTTGATCAAGCCGAGCGTACCACTCGACGTCATAATATAAAGTTTCTCAAGGTTCAATGGTCACACCATTCCGAGAAAGAAGCCACTTGGGAAAGGGAGGATCGTCTTCGACTCGAGTACCCCACCTTCTTTCCGGAGGATCCTAAATCTTGGGACGAGATTCTTTTGAGTGGGGGTGAGTTGTCACACCCTAGTTAGTTCAAGCATTAGAGTGTGCATCATGTTAAAATTCCTTTTAAATTTGAAATGGGGATGACAGAACCCCCAACACCCCCCTGGAACAACTAGGGTTTACTAAAATTATTTTTGGTGAACCCAAAATGCCCTTCACAAAATGTTCATCATTTCTAGATTGGGCTAAAACCCTGGCCAAAATGGTGCACTCTTTTCTAGGACATTCTGGATTTTCTTGAATTAAATCATAAGTATTTGAATTTGGGCATTTAAATGGTATAAAATAATTTAAATGCTCAAATAATTCTGGAAATAAGTGTGGGCTGTTGGGAATAATCTAAACAGAGCCCCTGATTATTTTCAGGATTTTTAAAGATGTCTAGGTATTCTTAATAAAGCCCAACAGTTGCAGAAAAATAGAAAAAGAAAACAAATCAGAAAAAGAGAGAGAGAAACCTACCTGGCGCGGCCCAGCTAGCTCACCCGCCGGCCCACCTGGCGGCCCAGCACTGTGCTGGCCCGCGCCAGCCAGCTGCTTCTTCCCCGCTAGGCAGGCAGGGAGGTGACGCCAGCGTGCCCGAGCTAGCCACGG